>NC_081802.1:17889497-18189497 GCF_963082965.1 Carassius carassius
CAATCGCAATGACTCACTTATTAACAGTGACTTGCTGACACATACTGGCCATTTTAATTTCACATTTAAAGTATCTTTTGATTTTTTTTTTTTTTATAATTAAGTTTTTATAATTTCAAATGAGTATTCAACATTTTATGTCTGGCATATCAAAACATTATTCATGCATTTGTAACTGCAGGTTAAATGCATTCTTGTCCTGCACTAAACAGTGTAATACATCTAAATGCCACGTCCGATGAAGCTTTTGCATTTCCTCTGTATTGAAAAGATGAGTTTGTTGATACTGATTTGCCAGATAACAGCCCAAATGTTTTAATATTCTAAATAACTGATTCCTTTAATTAAAAACAACTAGTTTGAGATTAATAGACCTATCCCAGGGGTGTCAAACTCAGTTCCTGGAGGGCCGTAGCCCTGCAGAGTTTAGTTCTGACCCTGCTCCAGCACACATATCATGTAGTTTTCAAATAAACCTAAATGATTAGATTAGCTTGATCAGGTGTGTTTAATTAGGGTTAAATCTAAACTGTGCAGGACTGTGGCCCTGCAGGAACTGAGTTTGACAACCTTGGTCTGTCCCATTTTTGACTCCCTCCCACTGTTAAAATGTAACTAAGTAATTTTTACTCTGAGTAAATTTTAAATGAGCTACTTTTTACTTTTACTTGAGTGGATTTTTTAGACTGGTACTTTTACTTGTACTTAAGTAAAATTTCATTAATGTAATGGTACTTTTACTTGAGTAGAATATTTTTGTACTCTTTCCACCTCTGCCGATAATATATATATATATATATATGTGTGTGTGTGTGTGTGTGTGTCATGTTTTATTTAATTTGTTACTTGCCATTTATTTGTTACTTGCAATATACTAGCAATTTTGAGTGCAAATTGTGTTACCACCATTTATTTTCAGTGTAGTTACAAAACGCTAATTCCCAAAGAATAAATTAAAGAGACAGAGAGATAAAACATTTTTAAAAATAAAAATGTAAAACATTTCAAGGTCTTAATATTTTAACATGAGGGTCTAGAAGTGTCCTCTCCATGATATAATTTGTTGTTACGGTTTATTTTTTTATTAAATCTTTTGACATTTTGTAGACAAAGGTTTTTTTTTATTTTTTTTATAATGTTTAACTAATATATATATATATATATATATATATATATATATATATATATATATATATATATATATATATATATATATATATTCACATTAATTCACAAATTAAGAAAACATGCTAAAAAGTATTAGCAATAGCTTAGGAAACATGCATTCCCGTCAATGTATCTATGAATTGCATTTTTATGTATTTTTTAATTAAGTAATCATGACACTGTATTTTAACATTACATAGTTACACATTGCATGCACTTAATGACAGTAAAGGATGCATTATTACAACCATCTAATCCTAAAACAAGATCAGTCTGAACCCAATAGTATGTATGTACATGTAATTACACTGTAATAATGTCACCTTTAAATAAAGTATAACCAAATTAATATTTCTAAGATGTCTTTGCCTCATTGTGGCATTTATCTGATGTCATGAGCTTTGGTGGACTCACCATTGAAGCTGACCGATCGGATGTACTTGAGGAGTTTCTTGCCACCAGCGTGCTCCATCTCTCCACAAACGCCTGACTGGTCTGGACAAAGATCCTTCTGCATGTTGTGCAGGGCATGAGCCATGGCATACACCGCGTCTATCACAAACTGCACCTTCCCTTCCTGCTCGTAATAAGAGTCTATTCCTATCCGTTCTTGCCCTGGAAGGAAGAAACAAAACAAAAAGGCAAAGTAGAGCAAAGACTTTGAAGCAAAACGTGTGCCTAAATGCTCTCGTAGGAGGATATAAACACAGAGAAATGGAGTCAGCTCTGGAACCTTTTGAAGAAATATGTGAGGAAGAGCAACAAAACAAACATTTGAAGCTTGCACACACTTTAGGAACAATCTTTCATTTGACAAATCTTGGCATGTTTTGGCCGCTATCTTTAACGCTGTGAAAAGTAATGCCTGAAATTGTAGGTGCTTATCTTACTTTGGTCTCTGATGTTGTCTCAGTTGTGTCCAACTTAAGGGTTAAAGATATTTATTTGCAGTTATTGCTCACAGGCAGTGTTGGGGAGTAAATTGTAATAAATATTTAAGGTTAAAAATGGTATTTACTATTTTAAACATCCATACTGTAGCAATTTATTCTGCTTTTGTGAGCAGCTAAAGGCTAGCTAATGGCTAGTCAGTTGCAGGGACATTGACATTGGCATTTGATTGGACAAATATATATATTTGACCAATATATTATATATATATATATATATTATATATATATTATATATTATATATTATATATATATATATAAAGCAAATATATTCTAAAAGTGAATTTTGTCTATGTTTATGAGTAGATTAGCATACAGATTAGCCTCAGTGCTAATAGACATAGTTTAATAGAGTCATTGTTGTGACAAATCTGCAGGATATTTTTGACTCAACGGCTTTTCTCTTCAGAAATGTCACTCAGTCAAGATAATTCATTATGTGTCGATGGAAAATTTATTCCACACAAATAAAATCAACTTTTTCAGGGTATGACTGAGGATTAACCTTCCCTTTACTTAAAAATGTCTTTATAATGGCAGTGGTCAGACATTAGGCTCACCTTAAACTGTGAGGAAAAGCCGTGACAGTTATAATAAGACTCGCTATTCCCCAATCCACTGGTGGAGGATCTCATGGGACGCCAATGGAGATCATGCGATATTCTTAGCAATTTTTCTCCAATTAGCTCTGCTGTCATCCAGATCTGACACCCACCCTTAGATGCCAGTCCTGCTTCCTCAGGGACACTCTTATAGTCTGTCTTCCCACTACAACTGCTTTCATTAAGCATACTACAGCTGGCTTAGAAGGCTTTTCTGTCCCATCAACCATGACTAACTCAAATATGTGTATTTTTGAGACAGCTTAATCATAAATGGCCCTAATCCTATGAGGAAGGAATGGGTAACTCTAATATTACATGATAGAACAGGAAAACTAGCTTGGGAAAATTTCAGCTTATCCAAAAGTGCCATTAGATCTTTTCAGTAAGTCTGAAAAAATGCCATCTGGGACTTGATTTCAATCTGTGATGAGTGGATTTCATTATTTAGATGATATTTACTTTCAGGATGATTGATTGATATCTTGAAGACGCCCTTAGAGAAAAAAGCCAAACCTGTAGGACGTTACTTTTTAATTCTGCTGCCTTTGACTTTACATCTCAGAAATTGAGATGCTAATGGTTAACTAGACATCCTTGGTATAAATGGAAAGCACACCAAGTCGGGGATTCCATTATAAATGGCATTGCATGCGTGTTTCCTAAACCTTGTCAAGATGGATTTGCCAGTTAAATAGGTTTTACACTCTCAACATCCCGATGGCATCAAATGAAAGGTTATGACAGTCATCTTGTCAGGGTCAGCCGAAAGCCTTAAGGGATTCAGATCAATAGACATCAATGACCCCAGACAGTGACAAAAACCCCATTCTGGAAGAGGTTCGGACACACTGAAGGTCACAATAACCATTATAAAATAATAAGCTGTTAGTATTGTGACAGATATCATTTTGGACATTACTTTCAATTAAACCTAGTTGCCATTGACTGAAAACAGTACCCTGCTCAGAAGCTTTTTTTTTTTTTTTTTTATTGCCTCAGTCTCTAGTATATCCTTGATTTATTTGCAATTTTTTTCATAAATCTCTGCTTCGTATTGACCAGAAGTTAATTGCGATAGATTTTCCTCATCAGCGCGAGTATAACCAGCAGTTGTTTACCATTATAGCAAGGTTAAAATTCAGATGGGAGTGCTCTGTCCATAATGTTGCTTTCTTAACTGTCTGGTCTGAATCAGGTGAGAAATATGCACAGATCAAGCATTGTTTACAAGGAAAAATTGACCAAAACAGTTCTAAACATTTATGTGGATGAATTGTGATGTGAGAGTACAAGAGGGGACAGACTTTTTCACTGAAGGAAGCGTTATTATGGATTATTGATTATTTATTGGATTATTGGTCCAGAAGTGATGGTTTGTTTCTTCCAAACATACAGTTTTTCACTTCACAAACCATTAATTGATGGACTGGGGTGGTGGGGATTACTTGTGGATTATTGTGATGTTTTTATCAGCTGTTTTCTCATTCTGATGGCACCCATTCACTGCAGAGGATCCATTAATGAGCAAATTAAGTAATGCTAAATTTCTCCAAATAGCATGAAGATTAGCAAGTTAATTTTAGGGCAATCTATTCTTTTAAATCGAACAAAAGCTCAAATTGGAAAACATCCAGAATCACTGAAAATATGGTCTTTTTGACTGCAGTCATGCTTTTTCTTCAAATATTTACTGTTTTAACCAAATTGATTCTCTTGTCTAAGTGATAAAAACTAACTCTATTGTGGAACATAGATCTTGTCAAATGTTTAGGCTAATTGGAGTGCCAGATTCCAACATGTGTGGATTTCACCTAAACTGTATCAGCCATATGCTATTTGAACTGCAAATAAATTATATTTATTTATTTATTTTTTCTAAAAACAGGCCACGTGTTAATACCGAATAACACAGACCTGATGTAAACGGCAAATAACCTAATTCCACTGTATTTAACATTTGCATTTTTTTTTCTACATCGGAACCAAAAAAATATACTTAGTTTTGAGATGAAGACCAGAATATGCATATCAATCAATATTTTATTAAAGACACACACAGTCCAAAAACACAAACAATAAAACAAACAAATAAGCAGACAAATAATAAAGACATACAGAATCCATATTATCACATATTTACATAGAGGCTAAAACACCAATGGGTCTACATAATGACTATGCTTAGTGCCTCATACTGTTGAGTCTGATAACCAACACATACACCTATAGATGATTTTACGCAGCACAGCAATGCAGCTTAGCATGCCAACACTGACAAACATTTGGCTTGTACTGCTCCATCAGGGCACCTTAAGCAGCAAACTCATTTTAAAACGTAAAGCTAAATGCAAAGCCATTCAAACTACATTCCCTTTTAAATTGTACAAGAACACATAGTCGATCGACACATGCATACTAAAGCTTCATCCATGTCCAGTATCTATGCTATTTCTATCCAGAATTTATGACCGATTAAAAAATAAATAAAAATACAATTATTTTCAACTATAGTTGCGAGTATCTTTTAACCCCCACTTATAAATATGAGTATTTGTTGTTGTTGTGTTTACAGGATCTTCTTCTAGCTCCATCTCCTCAGTTTATTTTTTGACTGAAACAATGGCCCGAGCCGGTGTTGCAACTTTGTGGACCAACTAATTAGTGAAAAAAAAAAAAAAACCCTGAGGGTACGGAGTATGTGTTGTTAGAATTATCTGGCTGTGTGCATAAAACATGCTATGCAATGCTGACATTTCTGAAAAATGTATTACATTTACATCACCCACTCTTTACGAATAGCCTAGCATACATGTACCTGTAAATTAACTATTCAATTTGTACAATTACGTTTTTAATATAGTGTGTGAAGATTAAAGTGGTTAATATTTTTTTTAAATCTCAGGACTATCCCAGAAAACAAAACTGATTCTAACATCTAAGATCACTTTTTTCTAATGTTCCCATTAAGTTCTCTAAACGTGTAAAAAAAAAAAAAGGTTCTTTTTTTTTTAAACTCTTTTAAAAAAAAATATTTATTTATTTTGCTTACATGAAAGTTAAAGGAATAGTTCACACACAAATTAAAATTTGCTAAAAATTTACTCACCCTCAGCCCATCCAAGATCATAGCCGCGGGAACATATTATATCTTGGGGCTGCTGGAGGGTGCTGGGGGGTGGGGCTTGATGTCGCAGGCCAGGGCCGCGGTTAAACAGCCCAAACACTTATAGATGAACATACAAATTAAGACAGAAATAAATGAGAATGAATATATATTTCTGCTTTTGTAATTTAAGATCAATAAAAAAAAAATCTTACATATATATAAATATATATGAATCTATATTTCCCTTTCAGTCTGTCATTCTCAATGTCACGTCGGCGACCGACGAATTGGGATCTTGCTTCGAGAGACCAATCTATTTCGAGCATAACTAAAAGAGCCAATGCACATTGTCATACAGTTTTATGCATCCACCTGCCTGCTTTTCACTCCAGAGCTGAATGATCACATCGTTCTGCTCCTGATTACTCCACTGAGAAAAGACTGAATGAGTTCAGTG
Organism: Carassius carassius; assembly: GCF_963082965.1. Lineage (NCBI taxonomy): Eukaryota > Metazoa > Chordata > Actinopteri > Cypriniformes > Cyprinidae > Carassius > Carassius carassius. Next base: position 17,895,784 of record NC_081802.1, read on the forward strand.
CGCCCTTTGAGAGCTTTTCTTGTTGGCGGTATGGACCTTCAGCGGTGGTGGTTTCCCATGTCGAGTGGATTGCACACGTTGCACTACCCCCGTTTATGCCGTAGGTGGCCATCTCCCCTGTGCGCTTCAGCACACTAAAATATCTTTGTCACTAAAAAAGCATTCATGGGCGCGTCTTTTTGAAGACAGTGTTGCGTGGCAAACTTGACATTACATCTTTGTAAAGACATTGTGGGTCTTGCTATAGACAACGTATCATCCGGGGGTTTCTGGATGCGGTCATTAACTGGTGCTGGGTGATGGTAATGAACCTGGCTTTTCACTGGTTAACATTCAAGATTTTGATGCAGAAATGCATCTTCGGGTGCGTCTGTCCCCGAGATTGGTTTGCAGCAATCGACCTGAAGGACCTCATGTGTCGATCCTTCCACACCACAGACCATTTCTGTGGTTTGCGATCGAAAGACGGGAATACCAGTACAAGGTCCTGCCCTTCGGGCTCTTCCTGTCTCCCTGTGTCTTCACAAAAGTCCCAGAGGGGGTTCTTGTTCCCTCAGAAAGCAGAGTGTTTGCATCCTCAACTACAGCAACCTCGACGATTGGCTTATACTAGTACAGTCCCGAGATCAGTTGTGTGAGCACAGGGGCCTGATGCTCCAACACCTCAGCCTATTGGGTCTTCGGGTCAACTGGGAAAAGAGCAAACTCTCACCTACGTAGAGGATCTCTTATCTCGGTATAGAGTTGGATTCGGTCGACAGACAGCACGCCTCACAGAGGAATGTGTGCAGTCAGTGCTGACCTGTGTGAATTTGTTCAAGGACTGCGGTTTCACTGAAACTATTTCAGAGGCTCCTGGGGCATATGGCGGCTGCAGCAGCACTTACACCATTAGGGCTACTGCATATGAGATCACTTCATAGCTGAGTCTTGAGATTGCAATGCGGCACTCACCGGATCCAAGTTACACTGGCCTGTCACCAAACCTTCACCACGTGGTCAGAGTTTACGTTTCTCCGGGTAGGAGTGCCCATAGAACAGGTCTCCAGGCATGCAGTGGTTTACACAGCTGCTTCCACAACCGGCTGGAGGGCCACGTACAATGGGTACACAGTGTCTGGTGTTTGGATGGGCCCCCATATGCACTGGCATATCAGTTGTTTAGAGTTATCCCAAACTAATGATTCTTCTCAGGAATGATCTACTGACTCTGGTTTTGATGGGGCACCCTGTGGCACCCGTGTCCAGATCTCTGGAAATTTAATGTCTGGTCCCTGGACAGGAGGTTCTTGGTGACTTATGTGGTGGAAAAATTCATTTAACACTGCTTCTGTATGCCCATATATGCATGTGTTTTCTTAGAATTGCTGTGTGAATGTTTATGGCCTAAGAGTAAAGGCAAACAGGTGGTTCACGGAGACGTGTGGGTTCAGAGGGATGACACCTGGGGGGGAAACATGTCTGAGCATGACCTGAGAGGGTCATTGGGCCATATAGTGGGGGGACAATGCCTGAGGATGACCTGAGGGGGTCACCTAAGTCCTAAATGTGTGAGAAATTGCCCATAGAGAGTGTTCCTTGTTATGTGTGGAAATTTACAGCTGCTAAGACTTTGTAACCTTGACGCAGCAAAGGGATATAGGGGGGAGGACTGCCCTCTTCCTGGGTCGGTTTCACTCTGCAGGAACTCAGTGTTGCTGTATGACTGTCTGACGTTCTTTGCAAAGAATAAAAGCTTTCTTTTTAATTATACCTGAGAATGAGTCTGTCTCTTATGCTGATGAGAGTTGATTTAAATTTTGCCATGACACTTACCTCAAGAGGTATGGGACACCATCACTTTGGCGAGAGCACCGTCTACAAGATACACTTATGCCTTGAATTGAAATCTGTTTGTTGAGTGGTGTTCTCATCAAGAAGACCCCCAGAGATGCCCAATCAGGGTTGTGCTTTTTGCAGCAAGGGCTGGAGCAAAGGAGGAGTCTCCCTTCATCATTAAAGTCTATGTCACTGCGATTGCTGCAAACTATGACACCGTGGAAGGGAAGTCAGTAGGTAAGCATGATCTGGTCATCAGGTTCCTTAGTGGGGCGAGAAGGTTAAATCCTCCCTGGCCTCCCTGGCCCTAGCCAGACGTGGCAGAGAGTTCGGCATCCAGGCCTTCACTTGATGAATCCTATGTGTGTAAAGTCCACGGTATAGCCTTTTGAGCCCCATGTTTCCCCGGCAGACTTCTGCCATTTCCAAAAGGGTTACAATCACCTCCAATTTTCCATATGCACCTAAATGGATGTTCATATTCATATTTGCTTCTGAAACCTTCTTTGGAAGGATGGGGCTTCTGCAGCGTCCCAATTCCAAGTGGAAAGTTTTCCCAGTGTTATCCAATCTCACTGAGTGTGTTGTGCAAACAAAGGTGAATGGTCTTCTTGATGCGATCCCTGGCCTACATCAAAAAGGGGAGCAGGCAGCGCACAGGGCACTGGAAGGGGCAGCATCCATGGCATTTTGGTAGATGATTTGTTGGTCACCGAGGTGATGTAGAGAGGGACGTCCCATCACATCCTGACGTTGTCACGGCTGCTGTACCACTGCTGAGCGTCCGGGTCACCAGCTTGTCTCATCAGTGAAAACAAGGTATGCATTGCATCTGCTGCCTTTTTATTAATTGCATGCCAACATGCAGTGGCTTGTTTAGTTACACTCAAAGTAGATTGGTCTCTTGAAGTGAGATCTCAACTCATCGGCCACCGACTTGACGCTTAGATTTTACTAAATATTAATCTCTAAATTATGCACCAATTTTCATTTATTACTGTGTAACCACTAAATTGCTGTATAGTCCTATATATAAATACATATAAACTGTCTGATGCAGAATGAGAACTTAGGACATAAAGCATGTTACTTGGTTCATCAGGTTATTCATTTGGACACATTTTCAGACATCAAACATTCAGACTACATCTAATAAAAGTTGATATTTAAATGTTGATTTGAAGTGTCAGTTATTATTACTGCAGTCAAATCTGGACACAGAGAAAGCACTTTCTTACTCATACTAGCTACAGCATAATTAGTCACACAAAATTCATCAGAATAAATAGAACAGAGATGTTCTGTGGTAGATTATCTAAATTGTCGTCCTACTGTTTGAAAAAATCTGCATCGCAAGCACCAACTGGCAAATTCTTATTATTATGCATTATCAAATTTAGAGCCTACAATATGGCTAAAAATCAGGCAGTGATTGACAGTGCTCTGGCCAAAAGCTCTCAGATCAAAAAAAAATCACTTCGACTATATATAAAAGCTAAATCATCTTTAGATTAGTTTTATGAGCAAATGTGGAAAATTTAAAACGTAGAAAAAAACTTAAACCTTGCCATCTTAAATTTCAGTACAGTGAAACAGCTTTTGGCAGAGGGTGCTGCAACATCCACAGCACTTCTAGTTCCTGTAGCCAAGATAATTTTGTTTCTTTATCACTTGCTCACCAATCGATGCTCTGCAGTGAATGGGTGCCATCAGAATGAGAGACTAATAAATTAAAATGTCACAATATTCCACAAGTAGTCCACACTACTCTATTCCATCAGTTATAGGGTGACCATATGCACCATTCATACGGGATATGTCCCAGCCAGGATTTTAATAATGCCTAAAACATCCAGAGCAGTTTGACCAATAACATGCAGGTATTGTACATAATCGACCAATCGTGGGGCTGCATGTGAGAAGGTGAGATCTAGAGGGAATGATCAAAGCGATGCAAATTTGCGCACGTGTTTGTTCGTTCGATTGATTTGAAGCGTCGCTGCGCACAAATAGCAAAAAAAAACAAAGTGCGCCACAATGCTTCAAGTCAAACGAACGAACAAACACGTGAAAACGATTCGAAAGCATAAGGATGCTCTGCTCTTTATAGCTCTCATGAATGTTACACAACGATCAACCTGCACAGTGCAAATAGCCAAAACCTGGATATTTTAGGCAATATTAAAATCCTGGCTGGGACGCGTCCCGTATGAATGGCGAATATGATCACCCTAATCAGTTAACATCTTGTGAAGTGAAAAGCCCCATTAGTGAGCAAGTGATGTAACATTATGTCCTCTGAATGATTCAAAACAAGTAGTCACATTTGAGAAAACAAAAACAAAAAACAGGAACAAAGGAATGCACAATGAAAAAAAAAGGGTTTTAAAGCGTTATTAAAGACCAGATAACTCTGAATGAAAATTCCATTAACGTTACTGGTAAAACATTTGTTCAGAACTTTGACCAGAACATTATCCAGAGTTCTGAAAATGTAACAATTAGCTGGGATTCTGTTGCATTCTAGCGGTTTTGGAATGCAAAGATGCATCCTGTGTGTTTGCCCCCTGAGTCTCCATCTGCACACTGCAAAAAGAAAACAACCATTTTTAGTTCTCTTTGTGAGAGATAATTAAGAGATGTGGACCTACTGTGGTGCCAGCCTGAGGCAGCTCTACCCACAATCCTTTATTCTAAAACAAACCGATGCATCCATTCATAGGCACAAACAGAGTGCCTCGCCATCCACTACTCCTCGCAAAAAGATTCTGTTTGATCTTCAAAATACCTTTTAGGCATTTCAGGGTTAATTAGAGTAGCTTGATTCTGCTTTAAGTAGGAAATAAAATGTTTAAAAGGTGCCACGTCCCTCCCTAAAAAAGACATTGTGACTGCTGGTGGATTACAATATAATAAAATATCATCAGAATATCATTGCGGAACCTCCAGAATCCCAGTGGTTACATGTCTATATAATAAACACGCAAACATATACTGATCATTCTAGTTCAGTCGAGAGCTGTTTGATCTTATCAAGTCAGAACAATAAAACCTCATATAGATGAATGTATGAGCGTTGCATGCTTCTGATATGCTAGGCAATGGCTGTCACTCTCATTATTATTAAGCTATAATTCTGTAAAACCCATCGCATAAAATGGAAGCGATCCTGGAGCATGTGCTAAATAGATAAACATAGCATGTAATTATGGTGAATAGATGTCTGTGGGCTGATTGGCGTCCGCTGAGAGAGGTCAAAAAATGGAAAAGAACGAATCAGGGTCTCCTGGTTTCCTCCGAGCAGAACATCCTATACAAGGTGTACTTGTTTGTTACTGATATACGACACACTTGTACAAAGAACATGGATATAAAACAAAACTGCTATCATGATCAGTCCATATTGATTGGATGATAAATTATATATATATTTTTTATTATAATTTTTTAGATAAAATTAAATTATTATTTTTTTATATCAAATAAACAACAACGATATAATAAACAAATTGAAAACAAATCCCAACCTATATATTTTCTTGTTTCACTCCAAAATAAACCATTTTATTTAAATTAAAGATGATTTTGAATTTCATTTTATCTTTAAATCGAATATACCAAAACTTTTTTTTTTTTTACTTTATTTATAAGAATGACAAATGTGACATATAAATGCTCATGCAAAGCTAAATTACAACTTTTCAATAAAAAAGTATAATAAAATACAATAATTATTAATAATAATAATTTTTTAAAAACACAAATTCATCAGTCTCTCTGAAAATTCCTATTGAAAACGCCAATAATAACAGTTATTCCACAGGCAGAGTTAGGCAATTTTATGTTTATGTTTTATCTTGTGAGGGGACTGAGAAGCTGTCATTTTCATAAAGTGCCATTGTGAGTCTAAATTCTAATACTCCATAGCCCAGAGGACACTGAACTCTGGCTCTTCACTCCTTTAAATGCATTCCCAATGGCATTCAGCAAGAGAGAGGAAAACTGCACAGTAATACATGCAAGAGTATTTCTGTCTTGTTTTGCAATAAAAATATTTGGTCTAACTTTATATTAAGTGATAAAAATCATTAATGATTTAAAAAAAAAAATAGAATTTAGAATTTAGAAAATTAATTTAACATTTTTAGAAAGTTAATATCAAAACATGAGATAATCATATAGGTTGCAGTCTGATGCATAAAAAAATACAAATTATTAATTAAATTGACACAAAAGCTCTTACTGCATGTTATGGTCATTATGAAAACCATTACAACTACATAATTTCCCTATGTTGTATTAACAGGCTTTCATTTCGATCTACAGGCTAATGAAAGTTTTTCAACTAAAATTCCTAGCAAGCATAGATATCTATGTGTACAAGGCTGCATGTTCATGAGCCTTAATTTGCGTCACAATTTACTTGAAAATAAACCTTGAAAAAAATATGTTGTGAGAAACCAAGGATAATAGGCTAAAACTGTTACATGATAAAACTAGAAATCATACAAAAAGAAGGATATTAACTTGGAATGTTTACATTACATTTAAGGATGTGTGTAAGGATGTAATTATGCCATAAAAAATAAAATGTTTGAAAAGGTGGCTTATTGTTGCGTGCTGCCTCCCTCCAATTATCATCGGCACCCCGTCCTAAATCGCCGCCCTTCACCAGGCTCCCGACAGGAGTGGGTGTGTGAGAGAGGAGGAGCGCTTGACGAGCCAGGGCTGACGCGTGTGATGGGGCACACCTGAAGGTAATGGAGCCTCATCACCACTGCTGTTTAAAAGCCCAACGCGCCTCTCTTCGAGAGACCGGTCTCTTCCCCGTGCATGCACACTGGTGTCCTCGTGGGTCTGGCAGCTCAGTCTCTGGTGGCGCGGGAATCCCTCAACGCACCCTTCCTGGACCCACGAGGACACCAGCGTGCATGCACGGGGAAGAGACCGGTCTCCCGAGGAGAGGTGCAGTGGGCTTTTTTTCGCCCCTCCTCTCTCACATACCCACTCCTTTCGGGAGCCTGGTAAAGGGCGGCGATTTAGGACAAGATGCCGATGATAATTAGGGGGGAGGCAGCTGACTCGTCACATTGGCTAGGCCTAGTTCTAACACATATTTTGGAATTATAGTTACATTAATGTCACAAATAGTGAAAGGCTTGAAACATACTTTTAATATTGTAAGTTTAAATAAACCAGAATGCAGTTTCTTCCCTGTCTGTCTGCGTGAACATGTCGAGCTCAGGATTGTGGATGCCATAACCCTGGCTTATCAGGCACAGGGTGTGCCCTGCCGATTCAGGTTGCGAGCTCACTCAACTAGAAATGTTGCATCCTCCTGGGCGCTGGCTCGTGGCACCTCGCTGACAGATATTTGTAGAGCAGCAGGCTAGGTTCTATAGCATTTGTGTAGAGCCGGGATCCTCATGTGTTCTCACCACAAACGAGTAGTGGCACTGAGAGGCCCCGGTTAGTGTCGGCTTGCTTAAACTGCTCCAGAGTGTCCGTACTGTAGACCCTGTTGAGATGTTTCATCACCCCTAGGCAGCTGAATGTTGCGGAACGTCCAGCGCCAGGCCTTCATGATGAATTCTTGAGAACCATGGAAGGCTGGGTTCCATATTGAGACCTAAGCAGTACTCGTATGTGTATAGTACACCTTATAGCCTTTGAGCCTGTGTTTCCCTGGCAGACTTCTGCCTTCCCAAAAGGGTTTTAAATCACCTTAAATTTCTCCATATACACCTAAACGGATGCTATATGTGCTTTTGCTCCCGCAAACTCCTTCGGGAAGGATGCAGCCTCCAGAGCATGCCTGTTCCAAGTGGAACGGGTACGTTTTCCCAGTTTTATCCAATCTTCCCCAGTGAGGTAGTGCTTTGACAATTGAGAGTGGAACTACTTCTTCTGAGCCCTGGCCTGCACATAATAGGGGCGCAGGCGGCTCACACAGGGCACTGGAAGGGGCAGCACCCATGGCGCTTTGGTAAGGATCCCAATTTCATCAGTCATCGACATGACGTCGAGAGAGACCGACTGAAAGGGCATGTCTCAGTTACGTATTGTAACCCTAGTTCCCTGAAGCAGGGAACGGAGATGTCACGTCCCATCGCCACAGTTGCTGTACCGCCGCTGAGCTGCTGGGTCACCAGCTCAGCTCCTCAGTGAAAACCTTGTATGCATTGCACCTGCTGCCTTTTTATACTGATGCTGTGATCAACGGAAGCTGGATGCAATAATTGCATGCCAATGTGCATTGGCTCGTTTAGTTTAAACTCGAAGTAGATTGGTCTATCGAAGTGATATCCCAATTTCGTCGGTCGTCGACGGACATCTCCATTACCTCCTTCAGGGAACTAGGTTTACCATACGTAACAGAGACGTTCCATTAATAATTTTTATGTGAGATTGAAAAATAAACAGTGCAATTACCAACGGTGCTATAAGTCAGTTTTTCTGTAGGCTATATGAATCAAAAGCAGCATCGAAATACAGTGTGCTCACTGCTCACTGGCACTCCAGTTCATATATATATGTGTATATATATATATATATATATATATATATATATACACACATAATAATACATAATATATACATAATAAATATACATATATGTGTGTATATATAAATATATACATGTGTATATATAAATATATGTGTGTGTGTGTGTGTGTGTGTGTGTGTATGTATTAGGTCTATAAGATCAGCATTTGAACACTATAGTAAACAGACAAAAATGATCTGCCTTATGACACTGAGAGTGAATGAGATGAATGAAGAGCCCATATGTCTTGCAAAAGGGAAGCTTGGTTTATCAAGTTAATCCATAGTCCAGTGATAGAAGGTAGTCAGTGATTTCAGAAATCCCTGATTGTGGTGGTTTTATATATATATATATATATATATATATATATAAATAATGGAGAAGTTTTGACCATACTCCAAAAATAAAATAGACCTATCAATTTTATTTAAATTTTCATTTTTGTGTTATAGGGGAAAAATCAATGTTAAGTATGTGTCATCTCTCTGTTATGCTTTTAACGCATATTTTTCTTTTCTTTTTTTATGCGTATAAAATGCATTAAAAACTTTAACAGAGATGTCTAGAGGGAATTTAATAGGGCTGCCCCCCACGTAATTTATTCATTATTTTAGTTACTAGTAGTCATACATTTAAGTCATTATTAAACCAATCGCACGTTAATATTAAATTAACAGTCTAATCCATAATGAGCCTTAATATATTCTGCGCTCAAGCACACACATTAAGTTAAGTTTGCCACAAAGCACAGGCAGAAGTAGCCTAATAAAAGATATTTTAAGTATTTATTAATAATCTAATGTTTTCTTGTTGACTGCAGGATGACATTCACAGTGCTGACTCTCTCCACACGCCCCTTAAGAGAGAAATGCAGCCTTTACAGATTACATGATCAGGGAGTATTTGCTTTTGTTTTGAATTGGTTCATTTAAAGATATATTTAGACATTTCAAGATATATTTCTCATGTATGTGAGGCACCCGAATTAAACATTATTTCATTATCAGGAAAAACTTCAAGTGATTGCGAGAGCGCCTCCCTGTCATTCATGCACATTAATAATTTTCAGCAAAAACACTTGAATATGAATATAGTAAAAAAAAATCACTTTTTTTAGGTTACAGTATGGGATTCCTAAGTATACAACCGAGACAGATGCAGTTACAACTTGTAAATTGAAGGCTATTTGACATTTTAAAATGATCTTACAGCCGGTGTCACTCCAAATCATTGATCATTAGTTGTTCTTGATCAAGATTAAATGGATGCATGACACTCATAAAATTGTTAATAGGTCTCTTTTGAATTAAATGATCAAGATACAAAGCAGGTTAAGTAAAATCTTACTGTACAAATAATTATAAAATGCTATAGACTGTGAATAAAATTGCAGTGTCACATTTTGCATATGCATTACAAAGTTAATATTCTTTTTTCATGCAGTTATACAAAATAAAACCAAACAAGATTTGTAATGAACATAAAATATGCAGACAAATAAGAATAAATGTTACACATTACATGTGCCGCACAAATCATGCACTTTAATATTTTAGGGAATTGTATACACAAAATAATTTGATTATTAAACTGTATAAAAGCAAGTAAAGGTGGCTCCCTTTAAAATCACTGAAGTTGTCAATTAATGAAGCTTTTTTTCACCATGTGCACTTTATTGATTTTAATGGGAAAACTTGAGTTTAAACATGAGGATGTTTTATTAATCCGTTCGTTCTTTTCATTTTCAGTGATTTAGCTAAATCGTGGCCAGGTTTAATTTATTAATTTCTTGTTTTAGTAAAGCCTAATTAATGGGAAATAAATTATACAGTGCCTCATGTTTTACTTAAAGGAAATAATTTATAAAACACGCAACAATTTCTTAATCAGTGTACAGACAGATATTTTTTCCCCAAGTAAGTTATCTGTCAAAATAAAGGACAGGTAAAGAATAACAAAGTTTGTGTGTGTCAAAAATGCATGCTGTTTTATTAAAGGATTTTTTTCAAATATAAATAAAAAGTTTACTTATGACTAATATAGGCCTAATTTGACATTTTGCATATAGATTCATGTATGTAGCCTAGCTCACTAAAATAGTGGCTACCACTTTTAATGCTCCGATGAAAAGTAAGCCACCATTTCTTTAGGATAATATAACACATAATTTATATTATATAAATAATACTGCACACCTGTTAAGTGTTTCAAATCTAAAATATGGTGTAATACTTTGTAGAAAATATAGCTCATAGGCTTGACATGTATCCTGCTTGATTTTGTTCTAAGAAACGCACATGACTTCATAAGTAGGCCTGCTAAATTTTCATCTGTGAATATGAAATATTATAACTACAGTGTTTTTTTTTTTTTAATTTTCCCCGACTGCAGCCGTCAAATGTTACACATCGGTGAGGCAAAGCTGATGGCTAATTTACAAAAATGTGCTTTGATGCATTTGTTTGATAAAAAAAACTGCAAATGCACTTTGCAGACGCAGCGGCGGTAAAAAGCATACTTTTGGTTGGCCACCTACTTGCATTTGGTGCAATGTAATTATCGTGTACATACATGCTTTTACATTTTACTATTAAAAATAATAAAAATAATAAATACCTGTATGTAATTACATCTGTAATTAATTTATAATTACACTGTTGGCCCTTAATCTAAACATAATACTTTTTAGGTAAAAATATATATTTTTTTATAGACATTTTGTTGTTATTAGGAAAACAAGATGCAACTGCACATTTGGTGTCTTGTTGCATTTTGGCACAAGACACCAAAAACTGACAGTTAGTATTATTTATATTTCTGCTAACAATCTCATTTCATCGTTTTTAATGGTGGCAGTGGTGATCATGCCACACAAGTAATGACCGGTGTACAGGAGCACATCAGCGAAACCCAAAAATTGATTACAAATTCACAGTGACTTTCCAATCCAGCCCTCTTTAAATGCATCTTCTCTTGTACAATCATGATCCTGGACTACTGCCAATTCCTCTCTCACTTCTCCCATGTCATCCATCAGAACTGACTCTCTTTTGCCCCCCCCCCCCCCCCCAAAAGCGCACACTGTTGTTCCAGAGGTGACAACATGTGCTTTCTCTCTCATCACATACTCGGGCCCTTGATGTCTGTAAATTGGGCCTCACACGGATGGCGTCTCCGGGCGATGTAGACTGTCATTGCCAGCTGTTGCTGACAGAAACTGCCGCCACCTCCAGTTCTTGAATATCTCACCTCGTTGTCCAGAGACTCCCGTAACAGACAGGACACTCAATAAACAAGATTTCTCAATGGCTACGTCTCATCGAGACCATAAACATTGTCTGTGGAAAACAGCGTCTGGATCTAAAACTTTTGGATGACTACAGCTTCTATCTCTATTTTGGTGAGTTATCAGAACCAAAAATTGAAAAAAAGCACCACCTATCACACTAAATAATGTAAAAGACAACTATTCCTATAGTGGATGACCGACTGCAACCACATTTATTAATGCTTCATCCACACCACTAGGTGTCAGTGTATATAAAAAATATTAGTGCAAGACACCACTTTGTAAATTAAAAAAAAGTGTAAATTAAATAAAGACGTATTGCATAAAAACGTTTGGTAACTGTCGTTACCAGTCAAAATGCGTGTTTATTTAAATGCAATTTGTGGACTTTTTCATGGTCCAACCTGATCTCACAGCAACTTGTGTTGACACAGATAAAAGAGTCCAAAACATTAATATGAATGTTTCCTGTTGCTTATAAGGGCGCAATTGTAATATACACTATGATGGGACGTATTTTAGGGATATTGACAAATGATCTATGCGGCGTATTGGTTGGAGGACATTTTGTTTATATCATTCATCAGCTGGAACAAAAAAAAAATTCTAAAAAAGAGATTCCAACGATATTGTTCCTCTGTGTCATTATCGTTATTGTTGAGGTATGAACTCTGCTATTCTTTTTACATTTAAAACAATTTTAAAAACGAAGTTTTATTATCATTATAGTTATTATCCTTGGTGTGGACAACGCTTAACTTACAAAAATGTCACTTTTCTATTAAAAAAATATCTTGTTTAAAATATGTTAAAGTCACAGGAAAACAAGAAAAAAATGCTTCTTAAAAAAAATATGCATTTGGTTCCTAGTTGAATTTAAGAATGATTGTACAACCATATTAGCGCTCAAAAATAGGACTGTATTATGCTAGTGTTTGAATGGCAATATAGTAAGCAAGAAATTGTAAAAAATAAAATAAAAATCCAACATATGTTAATTTATTTTTTGGTCTCAAGCGTGTAAAAGTTGTCTAGACTTTTGATTAAACACATACAATTTTCATTTTTCAGTTTATTCTGGCCAAAAACTCGCCACGCCATAAAAAGTGACCAATTAGGATTTGTCATGAATATAGGAAAAGTTGGTATACCAGGGTTGCCAAGGCTGCAAAACAAAACCAGCCCAAGCAGCCCAATCAATTTTTCCAATTGTGCAGGAAAACCACACTAGGTGACACTGGTTGGCACCACAAAAATAAACAATTGTGGAATAAACAAACTGCAAAACAGTGACCAGTAAGGATAGTGTTTTTTAGTCAGAACTTGCCATCTTTGTGCAATGTTCATCAGACGGTTTGCGAACAGACTGTGGGCGATCTGTGGGCGAGTCGGCTGTCCGTCTGAGGCAAGTGCTATGTTTCTACCAACATGACATAAGGTGTAGGCGAAAGTCAAATAGTTTCTATCTGATGTACAACTCAAGTACCGTCTAGTGGACCTCATTACGACCTGGTAGACCATTTTGGTTAGACTTGTTAGAGCTGCTAGACCACTTTGCACCTTGGTCTTTTGTGCCGTGAATTATTAGCTGCTGAGAGCATCAAGCCACTGAAATTAATATTTGCGCAATAAAGGGGTTGGTACAGCATTGGGTCTTCACTGTAAAATCTGTGAAAGGACATATTATACAATACAGAACAATTATGGCTAACAATTTCGTTGTCATTCTTTTTATTTCGTTAGCACATAGTCAATAGTATTGATTCCTACAATAATTACTCTAGATGCTCCAGAGTATTTACCCCTTGTGTTGATATTGACTTCACCACAGGCTACAAGACAAAATACATGCATACACAATTTCAAAATGATTTTGCAACTTAGAAATAGTAGTTTAGTAATTATGAACATCATTGCTTAAAATGTAATATTTTCCTCAATCCTGGATTAATGTCTTCAGTGATACACTTACATTCCTTTTATTTTATTTATTTTTAGTAAGAAAGGAAAACAACCTTGCATGCATACTTCTGCTGTCATGTATGGAATATTCCCAAATTTTGTTTGACAATCTTGATGTGCATGTACGTACTCTGTCTTGTAGCTGACTGGGAATTGGGAAGCTGTCAGCCTGAACTAGCCATGATGAGCTGAGGGAAGCTTATGTAACTGAGAGCTCTGTTACAGAGAGGAATGTGCTTTCTATTCAGAAACGCAGAGTTTATAAGCTGGAGTCAATTTTCTTATTTAACATGAAATCGTCAAATTGCTACTCCTTATCAATCACATACAACAAAAATACTGAATAATAAGAACAATCATTAACACGCAATAAATTACAGTGTCAACGTTCTTGCGACCTGTTAGCAATTCTTCCACAGCCCTGTAGTGGGTTGCGTTCTGGTGGTTGGGGACCTCTGAATTATTAAACCAGTTAACAAAAACACCTGATCACCTGTTGTTGCTAAATATCAACTTAAACCAATTACCATCAATGAAAGCACTGTACAGTTACCAGTTTACAAATAATTTTTCAGCTAAGTTTTCAGCATCATCAACTCGCTGAAAAAGAAAACCTATTTGTCATAGTATGATGTGTTTTAGGCAAAAATGAGCTGTTAGAATTTACCTGTGCATTTTCTGCTAGTGTCTTCTTTCTTGGAGGAACTCATGAGCTTGCAGTTGAAGTTCTCCTCCCAGAACTCAGCAAACCAGACGTTCCTTCTATTGTTCTCCAGTGTGCGTGATGTAAAGTAGTTATCAAAACCTGAAAATGACAACGTAAAACCATTAGGGATAGCATCAGATAATTGGTAATATTACCTGAAATAACATTATTTTGACTAGACCTGAACACACCTAAATTGCTACACTAGTACATCTACAGAAAAAAGAAAAAAAGATACGTAATGATCATCTTTGACCAGTGCCAAGTTTGTTGGTGTTTCCAACGTACTCACATGGACACGTACTCACAAAAAGACACAAACAAAGATAGTTTGAAGAATGTTGGTAACCAAACAGTTGCCAGTAGCCATTGACTGTCACAGTTATGGACTTCTGTTCTTACTGAGTTTCCTTATTTGGTCATGTTCCTTTTCTTGTTTAGTTAATTAAATAGCCCCACACCTGTTTCTGTTTCCCACTGATTACATTTCCAGTATTTAAATATCTGTGTTCTCCATTTTTCCTTTGTCCGCTATTGATGTTAGATCATTTGGATTTGTGTTTGGTTGTGTCCTTTTTTGTCCTGTGGATGTACAGTATTTTGATATCTCCTTCGTGCGATTGCTTTACACACTAACACGTGTGACAGTGACTACCTGCAACTGCTCAATTACCAACACTTACCAAGTACTATTTACCAACATAACAACATTGATGATTTTGTGTATTATTAAACACCAGATAACTTTGAACAAACTTTCTATTGAATCACTGGAAGAACATTGTTCGTAATTTTGAAAGAACTTGAGTGCCTAACACTGCTTGTTAGCCTTATTCACGCTTTTCTCTCTCTCTCTCTCTCTCACTCTAGAAATCTTATATTTCTGTACGAATCACATTGAACAAATTTATACAAAATGAATTGGTAAACAGTTACATTTTCTCTTGAGACTGAATTGGGATTCAGTCATCATTATCCTGCTGAACTGAATTACTGACCAAGAATGTGATGCTAGTATAATGCTATGACTAGTTGTATAATCTTAACCAATTTCTCTGAACAATTAAAACACAATATGAACATTTTCTTCTGGTGTGAAAAAGCCAGAACACATTTGTGTGGCAAAAGTTCTGCATTCCCAACAAAATCATTAAGATCTTAATTTGCCATTGTTCATGTCAGGTGGTTTGGCATGGAATCAGATTATTTGCCATCAGCAGACAAACAATAACATTTATCAATCCGGATCCTGAAGAGTCTTTTGAGTCTGTCCTTGTTGTCTGCCATCAAGGTTAATAACATGCCTCATCTAAATAGGTTTGTGCTTCAGGACACTGTGGCTTTCATCCACAGTGTAGCTACAAAGACAAAGGTCAGCAGAACATTTAATTTTGCCACAGGCATCGGCTAACCTAACATAGTTACAACTCATTTAAACTTTGTTTGTTTCCACTCTGGAAAGGAAGTGAGTCCGGGGCTGTTTTGCCCACTAGAAAATAAGTGTTAAGAAAGAGATAAGGAGTTATCATTAAGCTGCTACAGCAGAGCTGCCCTAAGCCAGTCAACAAATGCAAGCTGAAGTTTTTAATGCACTCCTGGGCATTGCATACTCTCGAGTCGGAGCAAGTATTCGGCCTATCTGCGGCTCCCAAACTGCATGCCCTGGTGTCTGGTGGTGAAGTCTGTCACTTCCTCTGTGATCGGATGAATCAAGATTTGCCCCGAATACCCAATGCATTTAAAACAAGTAACTGACTTACATCACCACACTTTTCTGAAGGGCCTATAGACTTCAGGGTAGCACCATATGTCTTTTCTGAAAGGAATGAAAACTAAGCTGTCAAGGATAGAAGTACAGAGCGTTCTGATTGTTTATCTAATGAAACATAAATGAAAAATAACTTTCAGTAGACTTGAACTCCACAAAGAACCTTTATTTATCACATACCATTGTCAAATCTGTAAGTCTATTCCTCACAGCCTTGTTTACATCCACGTTAAATTCAATATGGTGTCTTACCTGATTACTTTTTTAGAGAGAAAATAGAGAGAGAGTAAAGAAAATAATGGGAAGAAAGGGTGAAAATAAGCATAGGCAAGCCATATTAAATCTAAGGTTTCCCACGTGCACCACAAGTCGATGCATTTTTTTGCATACATTTTTGACTAAACAACTGATTTCACAAACCACTGGTGAACCAGATGTGAATTGAATGCAGTTATTCCTTTGAATTACACATAAAAACAGTTCATTAAATGATTTGCACAGACATTTGTTTAGCTCATCGAGCACTGACTGAAGAGAAAAGGGCAATGGAAGTGAATGAAACGTTTTATCAGACATTTCTTTTGCTTACAAAACACACATAATGCTGAGAGAGTCAGGTGGAACATGATCAGGAAATGTTGCAGGCCAGATTTGAACCGGTGTTACCCACATGAGCATCATAGCTCAACACGTCAGTGTATGTACAGTCATTTTAAAGCCACTGGCTCTGACAACACACATATCCCATTCATAAAACACAAACAGAAATATATCTATGTAAACCATTCATAAAATCATTCGTACAATAACAGTCTCATTTTTTTTTCACACAAAATGTTTTAATACATAATTCCCAATAAAATCCAAGCAGATCGAATTTCTCTGCATGTAGTTCATAAAACCATTCTTACATAAAACTTTGCATCATAAATTATTTTATGAATAAGTTACAATAAAATTAGTTCTGCTCATATTTTATGAATAAACCCCAGTTTTTATAATGACTACAACATGCTGACCCATGCTCCAAAATTCTGCAGTTTATGTTCTATGGCCTTAGCAGCTAAATTATTCCTCAGGCTGATTGATGCATGTTTTCAGTTTATTTGTCAGATGACCTCGACCATCCCTCCACGGGCGTACTTGACTCAGAAACAGATCCTCAGCAGCTTCGCGTGCTGCCTCATAAATTCTGCTAATTGCAGCTTATTTGTACACAAGCCTTGTACACAAGAAACTCCCAAAGGCTGTCTGTGTCATTTTCTCAGTGTCTGGAGGACAAAGCTCAGAGCTTCACCTTTTGTTTAAAGCATTCAACAGCTGCACTGTTGCTGGGAAATTAACCGGCAACTCGTAAACCTCCACCACGGTGGGGTTCAGGAATCATCCTTGCTATCCAATAATGTCACTTTTTTATAAATATTAACAATATATCTAAAATAAGTCAAAAGCATTAGTCAAATATATATATATATATTAGTGCTGTCAACGTTAACGCGTTAACGCATGCGATTAATTTTTGTCTGGTTTAACGTGTCAAAATATTTAACGCAATTAACGCAGCATCCGTATTTTCTGCCATCCGTTGGCTAGCTTTACATTATATGATCACGCTCTTATTCATTTAAATGCTTTTAAACATTTCAAGCGTGGCAAGACAAAAGAGAATGCGCTGTCTGTGAATGCCCTTATGTGACACATACACACACACACACACACACACACACACACACACACACACACACATAGACAGGGCGCCAGAATCCAGTTCTCTTAAGCGCTTGAACTAACAATAAACATCCCAAAGTGCCAGTTTTGTCGATTATCCTCATAAGAGCAATTTTAAATGATTTATATAAAGTCTAAAATGAACAAAAAGAGTTGAGAGAGAATGAGGCGAGATCCATAGACAGTATATAAATGGTGAGATCCGCGTGTCTGTTTGCTCTTAAAGGGACAGCAGCCAATAAAGCTTCCTGTCAGTAAAGTTAAAGAACAAAGGGAACAGAGAAAATGACTCGCTGCTCTTGACTAAATAACTTTTGTAGCTCTAATAAGGATTAACTATTTAATTTATAGTTTATGCAGTGCAGACTGCATATAACTTTGATAACTTTATTAAATTTCTGTATATTTCCTAACTGTTAAGACAGGAAGGGCAGGAGTAAACATGACATTTATTATGGGTTTATGTTAGCATTGTTTTAAGTTTACTTAAATTAAAAACTGTTATATTTTTGAAGCCTAATAATAAATGTAAAAAAAAAAAATCAGTAGCTGTATTAATATCAGTAATACTGGCCTTCATTCATAAAAAGATGTCATTTAAACAAGTATTTAAATTTAACTGTGAAATTATTACATTAAAAAGTATATTAAAAACGTACAAAAACATTTCTTTTTTTATTGCGATTATGGCGATTAATCACAGAAAAAATGTGTGATTAATCTAGTTAAAGTTTTTAATCGATTGACAGCACTAATATACATATATATATATATATATATATATATATATATATATATATATATATAATAAAATAAAGGCCATCAAAGAATCCTGATTCATCAAAGAATACTGAAAAAAAAAGTGTTACAATTCCTGAATGAACAAACTAACTAATTAATAAATAAATAAATATTAAACCAACATTATAATTATTATTATTATTATTTTTTTTTTTTTTTTTTTTTTTTAGCATCAAACCAGCATATTGGAATAATTTCTGAAGGATCATGTGACAATGAAGACTGGAGGAATGATGCTGAAAATTCATAAAACTTAAAAATATGTAAAAATAGAAAAGAAAATGAAATAAAATAGAATAGAATACAAAAAAGTATTATTCAAATAAATATTTTTAATTAAATACAGGTTTAGAAAGGATAAATGATTTTGCTTAAAATAATATACATATATATATATATATATATATATATATATATATGTATTTAAACAAAAAAAAAACCATCAAAAGATCTTACAATCACATACACATACAGTATACATACAATAACATACAGACAATAATAATAAAAACAGAATAAATGTAAAGCATATAATTAACAAATGACTAATTAATCACACATTTTGCTGTAATTAACCATGATTAATTGCACCTAACAGAATGTGTAAACATATTTTAAATATCTGTCTATTGACATCTTTTTACTACATGCTATCAATAAAGGCAAGATTGTTTTAACTATTTTGGGGGGATACAATTAGTAAATATAGCCGTTAAATACGTACTACAGTAAAAAATTGTGCCATATTTTTTTACATTTAATAGGCCTAAACTGTTACAGAACATTACTAAAATTCATAACTATTATTGTTATTGCATAAATTAATGTTTATGGGAAAAGAGAGACTTTAGATCAATCGTGACACAAACAAGCACATCTAAGTAGGATACCCACATATATAGTCCTCCCTAGTGCACAAATTTAAACTGAAAAGACCAGCATGAACTCCTTTAAAGATAGTGAGTGACGTGACATTCAGCCAAGTATGGTGACCCATACTCAGAATTCGTGCTCTGCATTTAACCCATCCGAAATGCACACACACAGAGCAGTGAACACACACACACACTGTGAACACACACCCGGAGCAGTGGGCAGCCATTTATGCTGGGGTGCCCAGGGAGCAGTTGGGGGTTCGATGCCTTGCTCAAGGGCACCTAAGTCGTGATATTGAAGGTGGAGAGAGAACTGTACATGCACTCCCCCCACCCACAATTCCTGCCGGCCCGGGACTCGAACTCACAACCTTTCGATTGCAAGTCCGACTCTCTAACCATTAGGCCACGACTTCCCCAAAAGAGATGGAGCGCTTCACAGATTTGCGTGTCATCCTTTCGCAGGGGCCATGCTAATCTTCTCTGTATTGATCCTATTTTAGTATATGTGCCGCTGTGGCGAGCACATGTAGGCAGCTTAACTACAGGCATCTCCATGGAAGATTAATTCAGGCAGGCCTACGCCGTTTCCTTCTGACTCCACAACCCACGGCCAATCCATCATCATGGGAACCATGCAAGCGAAAGAGAAGCTTCCCACACCACGCCTGGACCACTTTATAAAACACTACAGTTTTTAGACATCCCGACACCTCAAAAAGAGACGTTCCACCAGGAATCCTAACTTGTGGCATCATGCCATGCGGGAAACCTCAGGTGACAATCGCTAGTGCTGACAATGCTTCAAATAAAGTGCCTGAGTCTCGAATGCCACGCTAGATCTTAGCCGCCTCGCTGTGATTTTATGGACGGTCTGAGGTTAAACGTTGCTCAGAGCCTGTTGGGAGAAAAGGCAAACCGAACTGATCTCCAAATCAACAAGGATCACACTCCAAGCTGTCACTCCGCTTCGAGTGTCTCCGAGCTTCTGATATAACGTTGTTGCGGAGCGCAGCCGGTTAATGTACTCGCAATTTGTCTCCGTCTCTGAAGTGAGCTTGAGACAGATGGGGGCTGACAACTTCAGATCGATTCTGCTAAAACAAGTCACTGGGGGAGGTGGTAAGAAAACAGATAATAATTTAGATGAGCATCAAGCTTGCATAATTTCAGTGGCGGTTTTTGTCAGACGAACAGGAAAAATAAGGAAATCAGCTTCTGTTTCTCGGAGAACTGCTTGCATTGGAAATCATTTGAATAGTGTCGGACTAAAGATAAAGAAAAAATAAATTCATATATTGTAGTAACTATGAAAAAAATAAGACTTTTCTCAAGGCTAAAATGTTCTGCTCAGCACTGATTCGACCAACTGTAGACGAAATGCTGAAACACTTCCATTGTTTCGTTACTGCCATTTCAATACTGCCATTTAAAAATTTGGAGTCAGTATGCATTTTATTTTGATTGATTGATTGATTTAAGACATTATTTATTTTATTTTTATTTTATTTTTTTCAGCAAGGATGCATTAAATTGATCAAAAGTATCAGGCTTTTGCATTATTACATTAATATACTCAGAATATATTCAGAATACAGAGAGAAAAAATTGTACATAAATAAATAAATAATTAAGCCTACAATTATCTACAAAAGTAAATAAAAAATAAAAAAAAAACAATTACCAACAAACCCTAATCAGAATGTATTAGGAATATAAATATACCAATTCTTTCTAAGATTATTAGAAAACATTGGTTATTACGCAATACAAAAATTATTTGTGCATGCTGAATTGTGATTACTTTCTTATGCTGTGC
Organism: Carassius carassius; assembly: GCF_963082965.1. Classification (NCBI taxonomy): domain Eukaryota; kingdom Metazoa; phylum Chordata; class Actinopteri; order Cypriniformes; family Cyprinidae; genus Carassius; species Carassius carassius. The sequence goes on from NC_081802.1 coordinate 17,917,097, forward strand.
AATATATAAACAGTACAAATGAAGCTTGTGGTGAATTGATGTCAAAAGTGTCATTTTGTTTGTATGTTTATTTATCTTCATAACTCCTACTTGTTTATCACTGCTTGTTCTATTTAAAGCAAAACCGGTTTTTGACATTAATTATTGTAACCTCTCTTAATTATTCAGTTTCGGCTGAAAATATATCACCCTGAGATTTAACACTAAATTTAACTTATGTAATACAATATGACTGGGCCAGAAAATAACCGAGTCCCATATCTCTCGTTGTGGCATAAATGTTGTTGACCTTTTATAGGTTAAAGATCCTATAAAATATATATTTTAGTCCTGGGATTTTCAGTCCATGCCATTTTAGCTGTAATTTTGTTGCATGTAAATAATAATAATAATAATAATAATAATAATAATAATAATAATAATAAAATGAAAAATGTAATGTTAAAAATAAATAAATAAATAAATAAGCCTACAATTATCTACAAAAGTAAAAAAATAAAAAAATACAATATTATTGTTTAGCAGTTACACTGAGAGAAATAGTGTAAGATTTACTTGATTTACACAACTTTTATTCAGAAACTGCAAGTACAATTTTAAATAATTTCTAGATAGTTACTTGCTCATCTATAAAACTTTTTTTTTTCTCGAATATGGCCACTTTGAGTTGAAAATATGATTCATGTAATTCCTAACTGAATGTGAGAAGACTTGGAAAATTGGGCACACAAATAAAAGGGTGTGTGTGTGTGTGTGTGTGTGTGTGTGTGTGTGTGTGTGTATTAATAGGAAAATGGGCTTTCCCCAATATCACCTCTTTCTTACAAGCAACAGCATGTAGCAAATCACAGTTCATAGCTGTGATGCAAACTAAAGGCTATTAGCTATTCAGAAAAGGGGAGGGGCCGATCAATAAGTCCCACCCTCATTTCCTGCTTCGATGTTTGTAATTTGTGAACACAGGAAGAAAAAAAAGGATCTCATGATGATGTTATTAAAGAAACACAAAATCATAATAATAATAATGTTATTGCTTCTATTTAAGTGTTCCTATCAAAGTGAGCATAAATGGTAACAGTCCCAATACTTTCAATCTCACACTTGTAATGGTGGTGATGGTGAAAGGCTTGTCATTGTGAGTTTAGGGTCATAATCAGAAATCCTGGAGAGACAATTCCAGGCTCCCTATTGTTAGCGAGCTATCTACTACATAACACAATAAGCACCCAAACAAACAAACCCAGTCTGAGGTCACAGCAGAGGCCTGGGGTCCAGCTGTGAGCCTAATGGTCAAATTAAAACTAAACCGAGAGACTGAAATGCCACATGATAAGGCAGAGAGCAACCACTTTGTGCACAGTTTGATCCAATTACAGACTGGGCCAATAATGTCAGATTCCTGCTAGCTCATATGCTAACGTCCGAGTAACAGCAGGTGAAGAAAGTTTGATGTTTGAAAAGTTTGTTTTGTCAGGTGAATATTGTTTAGAGTGGTGAGTCATGACTCAAAAATTCATTATAGGTTCACTCTGAAAATAATATTAATGCATATGATAGCCTGACAATCATATATTTAAGATGGGAAAATATTTTACAATAGCAAAATTACAGAACCCACTTTGTAAACTGTAGCCATGTTGTAATAATTTGTTATTTTGTTTCATTTAAATCATGGCCACATTTTAACTACAATTGTAACTACATTTTAACTACAGTGTGGCAAAGAATTAGTCAAATGTGATCACAATTTACTAAAATGAGGGAAATAATTTGTGCAACATGTCCACGATCTACTAAAACGATGGAACAATTTACTAAAATGATGGAACAAATTAGTGCAATGTGACCACAATTGACTAAAATGATGGAATGAATTATTTAAACATGAAAGCAATTTACTAAACCAAAGGGACAAATTAGTGGAACGTGACTATGATTTACTAAACCGATGGAATGAATTAGTGGAACGTGACTATGATTTACTAAACCGATGGAAAGAATTAGTGGAACGTGACTATGATTTACTAAACCGATGGAAAGAATTAGTGGAACGTGACTATGATTTCCTAAACCGATGGAAAGAATTAGTGGAACGTGACTATGATTTACTAAACCGATGGAAAGAATTAGTGGAACGTGACTATGATTTACTAAACCGATGGAAAGAATTAGTGGAACGTGACTATGATTTACTAAACCGATGGAAAGAATTAGTGGAACGTGACTATGATTTACTAAACCGATGGAAAGAATTAGTGGAACGTGACTATGATTTACTAAACCGATGGAAAGAATTAGTGGAACGTGACTATGATTTACTAAACCGATGGAAAGAATTAGTGGAACGTGACTATGATTTACTAAACCGATGGAAAGAATTAGTGGAACGTGACTATGATTTACTAAACCGATGGAAAGAATTAGTGGAACGTGACTATGATTTACTAAACCGATGGAAAGAATTAGTGGAACGTGACTATGATTTACTAAACCGATGGAAAGAATTAGTGGAACGTGACTATGATTTACTAAACCGATGGAAAGAATTAGTGGAACGTGACTATGATTTACTAAACCGATGGAAAGAATTAGTGGAGCGTGACTATGATTTACTAAACCGATGGAAAGAATCAGTGGAACGTGACTATGATTTACTAAACCGATGGAAAGAATTAGTGGAACGTGACTATGATTTACTAAACCGATGGAAAGAATCAGTGGAACGTGACTATGATTTACTAAACCGATGGAAAGAATTAGTGGAACATGTCCACAGTTTATTAAACCGATGGTACAAATTTGCTCAAATTATGAAAAAAATTAGTGAAACATGACCACAATTTACTAAAACAAGAGAAAAAAATGGGTGAAACATGTCCATGATTTACTAAACCAACGGAACGAATAAGAGAAACATCCACGATTTACTAAAACTATGGAACAAATTTGCTAAAATGAAGACACAAATTAGTGAAACATGTCCACAATTTACTAAACCAATGGAACGAATAAGAGAAACATCCATGATTTACTAAACCAATAAAAAAAATTAGTAAAACGTCCACGATTTACTAAACTGATGGAACAAATTTGCTAAAATTATGAAATTAATTAGTGAAACGTGATCACATTTACTAAAACGATGGAATGAATTAGTGAAACATGTCCACAATTTACTAAACCAATGGAACGAATTAGAGAAACATCCACTATTTACTAAAACTATGGAGCAAATTAGTGAAAACTGACCTCAATTTACTAAAACGTGGAAACACATTTGCTAAAATGATGAAACAAATTAGCAAAGCACAGTCACAATTTACTAAAATGTTGAAACAAATTAGCAAAGAACAGTCACAATTTACTAAAATGAGGGAACAAATTAGCAAAACATGGCCACAGTTTACTAAAACTGTGGTACTACTTAGTACATTTACCTGATGCTTTTATCCAAAGCGACTTACAATTGCCACATATGTCAGAGGTCGCGCGCCTCTGGAGCAACTAGGGGTTAAGTGTCTTGCTCAGGGACACATTGGTGGTCGCACAGTGGATTCGAACCCGGGTCTCTCACACCAAAGGCATGTGTGTTATCCACTATTTAGTACAATGTGGCCACAACAAGGGTATGAATTAGTACAACATGGCCATGATTTAAATAACAAGGCAACACGTTAATAACAGATGGCTACATATAATCAAGTTGTGGAAACAAATTCTTAATTCATGGCAATAATTAATTTTTTTTTTTTTTTTTACAGGTCTCCATACAATATAAACAGAAAGTGAGAAGCAAGCATTTCACATATAGTGTAGACATCAAATGTTCTGCTTCCTATCAAACTCCATGCAATTTTAGTGTAAATGCATCCATCCATTCAGTTATTGATTCATTTGATAGAAGCAAGCAAAACAGCCAGGTTTCATCAGGCTGCATGTTGATTCCTATAAAACAGTGAACAAAGCTTTGCAGGATAAAATAAATTACGACACCAGCCTACTTTAAACAGGTGCTACAAGTTTGTCGGTGTAGGTTCACCAGGTCATTTTGGGTTCTGACTCAAAACCGGTTAAGAACCACTGGTTTCTAACGGAAAACTCATCTTTAAAACATTTTATATTCTAGTAGCTAAATGGCAGGACTGACAATCCTATGATTATCCCTGCATCATCCTCTAGAATCTCTAGGCCATCCCCTAAGTGCTCATCACATCGGTGTGCTTGGACTATTTCAAAAGAGAAATCTTTACTGACAGGCTGCCAGCTAGATTTCAGCATGACTTACCTGACTGGTGAATGAGCTCATGTTGCACGGCACAGCTATGATTCATATCATAATAATTCAAGTAAAGATGGGAAATTAATTTAACCCTCAGGTTCTGTATAAGGTTTGAAATACCTCAAAACTTTTGCTAATTTTATGAGAATGGATTAAAATAGAGGTTTTAAGGATCATGATACATTGCTTCTGGTAACCACAGGTGTGAAATATTATTAAAAGGGCTGTAACGGTACTTAACGGTACTGTAACTGGTATTTTTCAAAAGACAGTAGTGCTTAATACTTGTGGCCTGAGCAGTGGTATAATAGCATAATTTCAAGATTGGAAGCAAAAACAGAATAGTCTGACTTTAGATTTGTGAAATTATCTTGCACAAAACAAAAACAGCAGAAGGGCTGAATGAAAAAGCAGATGTATTCTCCGACAGTAGGCGGCACTTGAAACAGCACTGTCCTACAAAGGCAAAATACATTAACCCACTAGACAGTCTTCACCCTAAGCTGTGAAATAGCAGGTGATGAGGACAGGACGGTAACAAAACTCAGAGCCAACTCTACTACATGGGGATGTTTTAGATAACTTTAAAATAATTCACCTAATAACCTAAAATAAGCATCATTTAGTTACATCAAGAGACAAATCAAAAATAAATAGCACATTAAATTAAAACGTTACACACTTTTTTTTGAGTGTGTGCTGTACAGGTCTGGCATAATAATGTTTTTGCTAAGGTGGCAGACATGCCTGCCCAATAGAGTTTTTGTTCAGCAAAAAAAAAAAAAGATCAACCTATAAACAGGATAAAAAATAAAAAACCCTACACACACATATATATAATAGCACCCACCTTCCTAAAGCTTCCTTAAATTAAAACATAAAATACGAAAGATATAATTAAACCAAATATGAAACAACTAGCCCTGCACTCGTTGTATATACAGATACACGTTGTTTTGAAAAAAAAAATTTAATACTTTTTCAGAAGGGTAGCTTGACTGTAGCTTAATTACTGTAATTTATGAGTAGCTTGTAGCTTTTACAGTTACAATTAAAGTTTCAGAGTAGCTTTCCCAACATTGGCAGTTTGTCCCGTATTTAAGACATATGCCGTATGACCACCTAGACCATATAAATGACACACTATAAAATGACATTTAATAATTATTTTTGAACAAATGTTTGATATGTGAACATTGCCATTTGAGGAAGGCTCAAGCAAAAATCCTCTGCCTGCTGGTCTCTCACGCTTCACAGCAGTGGGATTCACGCTAACGGCAATTACCCTCCCCGTCCGAGTTTGGACTTCAGCAAATTAGATTTGGCAAATACAAACAGCGTGATTGTTTTTCATGTTGCTAGTTTCAATTATATTTTCGTTTATCTTTATTTCAGTTATAGTAATTTTAGAATAAGTAGAATAATTAACTACAATTGCTCTTTTTTGTCTTACATCTATTATGCCTTTTATCAATTTTTTTGTTCTATATTTATTAGCTTTATTTCAATTAGTTTTTTTTTACATATTTTTATAAATATTCAATTTATTTATAAATACATATAAAAAGTGAAGAGAAAGTAAAGTTGCACATTAATTTATTTTGTAGATAAATGATAAAGTATATTTATTTTGATTTGCTTCCTTCCCTCCCTGCCTTCCTCACATCATTTTCCATAAACTACCAGGCAATCTCAACAGAACATGAAAACATGACGGTTAAACTGTAAAGTGGTGGCGACACATTTTAAACCAGCTTGGCTCATGAATATTAAACAGGTGATGTAACTTTCGCCCAGTAGTGATGTGTTGAATGGCAGTAAAGTGGGTGTTAGCTATAGGAGGATTAACGCTTATCGCTTGTATATTCGTTCAGTCCAATGCTGATGCAGATGGATGGAAGAAGCTTCTTCTTGGTCTTAAACTCACTGCTTTCCATGAACAGGTACATTTTTATTTATTTATTTATTTTATTTAGTTTTTTATTTAGTTAGTCATCACAACATAGCAAAGTTTAAAGAAATTCTCAAACATATTATTTTTTTTTTTAGAAGTGGGCCTAGTTAAAACATTTTTTGGTCAATGCGGCATGTTTAGTCTACTGTGTATCATAAATAAAAACACAACACTTCAGATCATCAGGTTGTGTATTTGTAAACCAACACTTGCATACATCAGATCAAAGAAAAAAAAATCTGAATTGCTTTCAGCTTCATGTCGATCCAGAAAGACAACATTGTTTGACTTCAAAAAGGAAAGGTAAACGAAAAGGATGGATCTGAAGTTTCTCGTGAGGTGCCTGTGGAAAAACAAACTCCCTGTAAAGCTGCAGCTCATGGCAACACTGCATTCAATTGTTTTCACAGGTCTTTTTCAAAGGGCACAATAAAGCTGTAAGTGTGATGAGTGTATTTCAGATTGTTCCATAAATGCTGTGAAATGCAGGGGCAATTGCTCGACCCGGCAAAGAACCGCTCAATGCACTTATCAGCAAATGGCAAACAGGGCAAGCAAGCGCAAGCTGAGAGATGCTATCATAACCCCTTGGATACCTGGAAAAGACACTGCACTGTGTGACACGATTTTGATTTGCAGCGTTGCATTGCACAGATTAGCGTGCAGGTGGAGAGAATGTAAATATGGAATTATCAAGGACAACATATCAAGGTAAACCACTTGTTTAAACACACAGGGGAAGTGAAAGTTGTTGAATATCTGAAAAAAAATGTATATATATATATGTATATATATACAGCATTTCTGTTCAAACACAACCTCAGCATATGATTTTTTATAACGGGGTCATATGATGCTATCTTAAAGATCATTATTTTATGTACTTGGTGTAACAGAATATGTTGATATGTTTTAATGTTCAAAAAACACATTATTTTTTAAAATATTGTCAATTATTGTAGTTCCTCTATGCCCCGCCTCTCTCAAACGTGTCATTTTCTACAAAGCCCCTCCTTCTGACAAGCACAGTCTGCTCTGATTGGCCAACTGAGTTCAAGTCTGATAGGGGAACAGAGTCGAGTGACAGACTCTGATGATGCTCATTACTATATATATATATATATAGCTTACTGTAGCTGATTCAAAATAAGCACCAGATTGTCATAGCAAAGTCGGAATTGACCTTTTTTTTTTTTTAAATAGCCTTTGCACTTGTAGGCTACTCTAGGTTCACAGAACTGTCATCCATAAAATGTGTTGCACAAATTCTCTGGGTTGTGCTGTTCTGTTGTAAATTCATCTTAACCGGTGATTCCTCATTGTATCTACTTTTGGAAGGACAGATAAAGTGCTTTTGCCTAGAAACACACAGCATCTCCCTGACATGGCTGCATCAACACTATTGTGGTTCATTACTGTGAACATTTGGGCGGCATTATGCAAATGTTTCCACATCGTGACGTAGACATGTGGGGGTGTTCTTGAATGAGGCATTATAGCCCGGTCTGGATCAGCCTTCTCTTTTAGATAGAATAAATCGTTTTGTGGAAGACTCTGAGCTTTGTAACTCTGCAGATCTTTTACTGTACATGCTCAAATAGCTACATAACACACTAAAGATAAAATAAAATAGAAATTGCATCATATGACCCCTTTATACCTAACTCAAAAGTATATTCTGTCATCATTTGTCTTTTTTTTTCACCTGCTATTTCACGTTAATAGTTTTGCTTATATATATATATATATATATATATATATATATATTCAGTTCATAAATTAATACAAATAAAAAAGGATGAGAAAATAAAGTAGTACATATTTTGTAGATAAATTACAGAGTAGATTTATTAGATTTATTTAGATCTCCCTCCCTTCCTTGCACACATAATTTCCCGTAAACTACCAGGCAATCTCAACATAACATGAAAACATGAGGGTTAAACTAAAGGACACTGAAATTAACTGTAAAGCAGTGGCGACACATTTTAAACCAGCTTGGCTCATGAATATTAAACAGGTGATGTAACTTTCGCCCAGTCGTGATGTGTTGAATGGCAGTAAAGTGGGTGTTAGCTATAGGAGGATTAACGCTTATCGCTTGTACAGTCGACCTACTTAGGTCATTTATTTATTTATTTTTTACATATTTTGTAGAATTTGCAAAAATACACATACCAGAGAGAGAACAAAAAAATAAAAAAATCAATTCCTCCTGTATATAGTATTATTTATGTTTACGTACATTATTTGCTAATAGTATACATATCAAAAACATTTCCAATATTAATTTAATTTCATTTATTGTATTCCTTTATGGCTGAATTATTCATTTAATGTTACAACAACAGGGTGCTTCTTTGTCACAGAGAGTGGAAGACCTCAAGGCCTTTCTCTCCACAGAGGACCCATCTCTCTGTTGCACCATACATGTCCCTTCCATCCACAGGGCTTTTATATCACTCGTTTATGTCTGCCACAAAATATAACACCACAGGGCCTTTCATTTATTAATCTGGCACTCAGATCAACCCCATGGTGGGGCTCGATGGAGAAGCATGCCAGCTGGGTCAGTCCATGTCCAGGCCTTTTGCTGGGTTCACAATCGCCAGTGAACAAAACAAATGAGCTTGGAAGCCTTTGGATAAAGTGGTGCTCAGTTCTGTCTCGACGCGCACCAAGCACCATCTCTATCAAACGTGACACAGTTTCGAAGACACCAGGGAGATGATTTTCTATTTTTAGAGAGATGTTCCTTCCATCCATTAAACCTGACATTAATCTAAACAGGAATACACTGCAAGCAGCAGAACTTCGCTTGTGTGATCAAATAATAATAGAGGGAATGGTAACGAGTACACACATTTGTGAAAAATAAAAAATAAAAATAAAAACAAAATTGCAACAACATTGTTGGTTTTCATGGAAAGGTTATCCACCACAAATGAGGGAGAGTCATAATTTATCTTTAAAATCATAATAATAATAATTTGCACACAATGAATAATGAAATAGTTTATTATTGTTTCATTTAGGTTTGTTCTGTGTATGTTTTTATGACATATTTTCATTTTTTTATGATATAAAGCTTAGGTTTAAAATAAAATAAAATAAAATAAATGATGACAGTAATAATTATTGGGGTCATTAGATGCTTTTTGTTGTTGTTGTTGTTAAAAAAATAAAATAATAATAATACTTTTATTAATCAAGGATGCATTATAATGATCAAAAGTGACAGTAAATATGTTTGCATTGTTACAACAAAAGAAAGAAGGAAAGAATTCAGCTTTGATCACAGAAATAAGTATATATTTTTAAATATATTAAAATAATAAAAAGTTAGTTTAAATTAAAATATTATTTCACACTACTTTACTGTATTTTTGATCAAATAAATACAGTCTTGGTGAGCAGAAGAGCCTTCTTTCAAAACCATTAAACATTTTTACCCACCACAAACTTCTAAATGGTAGCGCATAACAAAAAAGGGCAGTAAAACCCTTCATTAAAATAAACACAAAGAGCCTGTAGTTGATGAAACACCTCTAAATATACAGCACAGTATCTCAAGTAATTTTGACGCTTGAAGAATCACTGAACCATCATGAAGCCATTCAATGTCACACAACACTGAGAAATGCTGGTGTTCCTTAAATGTCATTAGCTTAATTGCTCCCAAAAACCCATCAATCTTACCCTCAACAGTGGCTCTTTTTGGCAGGATGGTGACAGCACCAATCGCGGCGTCCTCGAGGCCTTGAATAGTGCTGTTCTTGGCTCCCCAGCTGTCTGAACCGATCCATAGGAAATGGCCAACTTGATCGGCTCTTTTGCTGGCGTTAAGGATCCCCCTGCAAACATTCCCATACCAGAAACCATTACTGTGACATTGAGGCACGCTGTGACTCTTCAACAGAGCAGGAGAGGTTGGCCAGTGATTCTAATAGCATCCAGATTGAATCGTTATTGTGTATGAAATACAAAAAAGCAATTTTCAATGGGTTTGTTTGAATGATGACATGTTGATGTCATTAATCAATACCTCAAGTGGCTGAGCTTGTCCAGCAAACAAGATATAACCCCCTCAAGTGCACCCTTGAGTTCTATCTAAGTAATAGCTTTCAGAGTATTGACTTGTTGTCATCGAGAACTGTTAGAACTGTTGTTATTTTTAAAGCTCAAAAGGGAGCAATTAATTGCCTGAAAATTACATTTATTGTAGCTCTATCTTGTAATTTCCACTTCCTCTTCCTCTCCTGGCAATGCTGTCAACAGCTTACCGAATGTCTTCGTCGTAAGCGAAAATAATGACCGCCCGGGCCAGAGAGGTATCCAGCAGCTGTCGGATAATCTTGTCAAAATCAGCCTGCTTGTGGTCGTGAGGGATCTTCAGGGACTGAGCGATGCAGATTCCACCTACAGAAGGAACAGAAAGAGACCCGTGAGTGAAGCCGGTGACACCAGCGAGAAGAAAAAAAAAAGAAGAACTTTCCCCTACCGTTAGCATAAAGTTCCCGTTTGGATGTGTTTGGAACCAAATAATAACCTTCTGGGAAACATTCACTATTTGAATCCAAAAACTAACTTTTCTAGAATGTTGTTGGGAGTTTTCTGTGACAAACTCAAGACAATCTACAAAGAACGTTCTCTAATGGTGATATTTTGGGGGGTTATTTTTGTAATCATAAACCCTCACAGAACATTTTGGTGAGGTGTTTGTTTGTTTATTTGTTTGTCCATCCATTCTTCCTTTCAAAACGAACTTTCCCTTATTTTATTTTATTTATTTATTTGTTTTTTTATTTATTCATTTATTTATTTATTCATGCTGGTTTGTTTGTTTGTTACAAGCTAAATATATCCTATACAAAACATGTTCTAATGGCTTAGATTTTTATTTTTTTTAACCATAAATCAATCTTGCGGGGAGGGTTGTTTGTTTGTTTGCTTGTTTATTTGAATTAATTAATTTATTTACTTATTGACAAACTAGAGAGCTTATACAGGATGTTTTTAATGTTTTTAAGCATTATTTTTAGAGTATTTTTAAAGGTTCTATTAATTGATTAATATACTGATTTATATATATATATATATATATATATATATATATATATATATATATATATATATATATATATATATATATATATATATATATACACATATATTATTATTTATTTATTCTTTTTTTTTTTTACATAAAAATTACCTATATAACAACTATAACCCAAATAACAACTTAAAAATAACCTACACAGAACATTCTCTATTGCTAATCTCTAAAACCATCCTTTCCAGAATGCCACAAGGAGTTTTATATTTATAAATTGGTTTGGTGTCTATTCACAACCCCTGAGCTTGAAGAATTTCTTTCCTGCACATGTGTAATGAATATCAAATAGGAAAGACCTGAACTGCATTTTCAAGGGAGAGTGTTAGGATTGGTCAAAATCCATCAACAGTTCTGCAGGTTTTGAGATAGAAATGAAATATGTCATTCTCTTATACCAACCCATTTCCAAAACCTTATGCCATTCAAGATTCTATGTGACAGACATACTTAGGAACAACAAAATTCAGTGCTGTTTGGTAAAGGTGTAAGCGAAAGTGAAAAACAGCTTCCTCTTTTATAGTTTGCAGGTTGATGACGACTCCAAATCTCTCTGGTGATTTATTAGACGGTCAGTGTCGACACCTGAGTCTGTACCCACAGCCCTGGAGAGGAGCTTTTATGAGCATGGCATCAGAAGATTGAAAATGTGATAAAAAAGGACAGGCAGATGATGTAAACCCATGGCAGTCACTTCAATACGCTGGCTTTTCAGGAAAGAGAGGCTCTTAACTTGGCATACCTCCCCGTTTTTCTCGCTGAAATACCACAGCCATGCTCTTGTGTTCCTGCTCTCTGCATAGTGTACTTAGCCATGGGAGTTTTTCCCATTATCAGGAATATTCACTAGGGAAGCTCATACTGTTCTGCCATTCTGAGATAGATGAATCCCATGGAGCAGAATGAATGTCAGAACAGTGGCGGTTTATTGCGATGATTCAAATGTGCTGTTACACAGGTGCAAGAACACATGCTCAAAGGCTAATGCTGTTAAAAGTTTTACTCACAGAAATCACCCTTGCAGCCTGCTGAATTTGTTAAATGATTTACAAATCATTTGACAAAACCGGAGTGCTTTTTCAAACAGTTCGTGGGAATCATAAAAAAGAATCACGAAAAAGACACTGACAGATTCAGTCACTGATTCTTTAGATTGATTCAAACTGATTCATTCAAAAGTATGAATCTCTTTGATGGACTGATTAAAAGTAGCAGCTCATATGAGTCATTTGTTCATGAATCAGACTTCACTGGCCACACAGTATGTTTCTTTTCAGACAGCATTTTATTTAGCATTTTATAGATAGATAGATAGATAGATAGATAGATAGATAGATAGATAGATAGATAGATAGATAGATAGATAGATAGATAGATAGATTTGTTTTTCTTTTACCTGAACTGATTAAAAGTAGATGCTCACTTGAGTAATTTTTTCATGAATCAGATTTTTCTCATTTTGCGAAATCATTCTTTTCTGTATTTTTTCCCCTGCTTTTTAACTCATTACATTAATTCTAACTGCAAACGTATATGTCATGTAAAACAAGATTACTTTTCTTTGTTTTGCAAATCATTTGATGTGAATCATGAAATAGAATAAGGACAGATTCTGTGTCTGATTCAAACTAACTGAGATGAATCTCTTTGAAGGACTGATTGATTCTAAGCAGCAGCTAATAACAGTTGTTTGTTCATGAATCAGACTTCTGATATGATTCTTTTCAATCAATGCTTTATTTAACATTTCCCTGCCTTTTATACCTCATTATATTACTTAAGACTAAAAATATACAACTTAAGTAAAACAAGATATCTTTATCATAAAATATGATATTTTTATCTTTGTTTTGCAAATCGGTTTGTGTGAATCATGAAATCATGAATCATTTTACAAATTCAGCAGTTCTCCATGAATAACACATTTAATCCCAAAAACAAAATTGAATTGGATTGAAATTAGTAATATTGTACTACAGTACAATCAGTTAGATTACAACAACTGCCAACAACTGGTTCCTGCTGTACTGTACCGTTAGATTAAACCCCTACACCTTGAAAGGAAGTCCAGAATCAGAACCTTTCCGGCCTTTCGAGTTGAGTTAATCTGATTTAATTGATCTGTCAACTAATGTTAACTGACCTATTAGGATCTTCCAGAAGCATGTCACCAAGTGGCAGGAGTCGTGGTAAATTGACATGGACTGGCCCTGCAGACACCATTTATAATTAAATCCCTCTTAGCCATGAGTTTCAATCCCAACATGCCTCGGAAAATACACAATGTATGTGACATGAATCACTAAAGCGGATACAGACTGTATTTTCCCTATAGAGCATGCTGTGAAATCTCGGAAATGTAATCCAGCCAACGCTGTCATTCTTCTGAGTCAAGATATTTTAAAGTGTGTTTGTACAGTATGTATCTCTTTTGAACCTTTGTCGATCCTTGTCACTAATTTTAAAATTAATAACAATTTATATATATATTAAATGCCAAGGAAAATCCTTTAACTGTAGTAAATTCCAAGCCTTTAAAAAGCCTCTTCAATGGCTTACAGCTTTTATTATTATTATTATTATTATTATTATTATTATTAATTATTATTTTTATTATACAAGTAGTAGTAGTAGTATATTCATTTATTAAGAATACATCATCATCATCATTTCCAGTAACTGAAATAAAGCTAACATAAATAATAAATATTTTATGAAAATGTTAAATGCAAAATGTAGCTTTGGCAGCTAACTGAAATAAATAAGTGCAACCTGAAGTACTACTACTACTACTACTACTACTAATAATAATAATAATAATAATAATAATACATGCATATCATGAATGATTAACTCTTATTAATAGTAGTAGTAGTAGTAATACAATAACAATAATAATAATCATAATAATAATGAAAATAATAAATATAATGAATGATCAAATGCTATTAATAGTAGCACTATTATTAATAAAATTGATTTAATAATAATAATAATAATAATAATAATAATGTAAACTAAAATAAGTGAAAGTTGAAGTACTAAAATAACTGAAATGACAAAATAATAAATGAAAACCAAACAAAATGTATTTAATAAATGTTATTATAATATTATAATATTAATATAATATATTACTTATAATAATGATGATAATAATAATAATAACAGTTGGTTAAAATTATTATTACTAATTATTAAATGTATTCAACATACGTATATTGTATGCTGTTGTTGTGTAAAAATAAATAAATAAGTAAAATAAAATGATTTTGTCGGAGTTAAATGTTAAGCATTTCAAGTCATGACTAAAAAAAACGGCTTAAGGAATTATAATTATAATAATCACTGTCCAATGTTTCGTCAGTTAATTTAAAACATGGAACATCTGCAATGGTTGTCTAATATTACTGAATAAACCAGTATTATTTTTTTTTCAGGTAAACCTCTGCTTGCTCTCAGTTCAGAGCTCACCTTAAATTAAAGTGCTGCTGACAGAACAAGCTCAAAGAGATAAAAGCGAACAGATCCGATATAGTAAAGCCAGGTTTAGTAGCAGGACTCAAGGCCAATACTCTTATTCACATCCATAAGTCAGATGTCAGTCGTCACTGCTGAAGCCCGGCTCTAATAGACTGCAGTGGCTTGACCTGGATACCATTTCAAATGACCAGCGTAATCCAGGACAAACCTCAAGATGAAATGACTTTCTCAAAGAACACCCACTTTCATCCACTGTTAGAAAAGAATAATCTCGCCTTGACTAACTGAAATAATTCAAGAAAGCAACTAAGTACTAAAACAAGTACTAAAACAACTAAAAGAGAAGTAAAAAAAAAAGAAAATTACATAGATATATTTCTATATGACAAATGTAACAACTACTAAAACATAAACTAAACTTAAAATTAACATACATTAATTAATTAATAACAGAAAGAAAGAAAGAAAGAAAGAAAGAAAGTGTAAGATTGTTGTTATTTCTACCTAAATTCAAAACTGTTATTTATTTGTTTGTTTGTTTGTTGTTTGTAACTGAAATGCAGCTAAAATTAAATGTTTTTTTTTTAGAAATATTCCCTTGGTAACTAAAGCAACTAACTTTCACCAAGTGAACGATGAAGTACTAAAATAACTAAAACTATATATATATATATATATATATATATATATATATATATATATATATATATATATATTTAATTAAGTAGAAATACTACTAAAACTTATATACATTACATTTACATTTGTAGTCCAAAACAATTGTTTAATAATTTGGCATGTTATAAATTATTGTAAAATTGTGATGTGATATTCTATAGTTTTTTTTATTCAAGAAATTGAACCAACCGATTAAACAAATAATCACTGTGAGTAAAAGTATGACGACTGCCGTAACCCCATTCTCAACCTATTAAAAATGCAAACACGTGTAATTGTGAATCATTTATCTACTATATATATGTCCAGTGGTTGTGGCTTGTTTATATCAGTACAGTTTTTATTTTTTTCTAAGCCTGCACAGCAAAATGTGAGGCTGCTTTATTTCTCTCAATACAGGAAAACAGAGTGACCTATAAATGCTTGATTAACGACTTTCCAGCGCTGTTTTCTGTTCTTCCTGAGCATAAATGTAAGACAAATCAGTTAGCATCAACATATTTCCTGATTTGTTCCATACCGCCATGCTAAAGCCTAAATCACGCATGTCGTCTCTCAGAGAACGGTGTTTTAATGAACAGCCTCTGGTAATTGGCTCTTTGGAGATTGTTGATGTCTCGTCTTTTCATCACGGAGCTTCAACAGCCATCAGAGACACTCAGAGAAATACATGTTTGAGATTGGAGACACTTCTTGTCATTAGGGGGTAATTTATGCTATGTGAATGTGGAGAGCACTGTTTAAATCAAACAGCCAAACGACGACTTGCAATCAGACGCTCGGAAGCAGGTGGATTCACCACTGAGATGATGTGCACAAAAACAGTGCATTTAGTGCTCGGGACTTTTCTTTTGTTTTCCAGTACTAAATAAATTAATAAATTAATAAATTAATAATAATAATAATAATAATATACATTTACTTGAACTTCTACCAATTTTTTCAAGTTTATCTTTCAGACCATATTGGCATGTTTTTATGCAAACTTAACTTTGATACATTTTACAGAAAACAAGACTTAAAATTGCATAAACATTAATGAGTTTTTGCATAAACAAACAAAGGGGTATGATAAATCTTTAATTAAGAATGATCAGAAAACATGATCAGAAAAGTAACTTTTATTAAAAAGGATAAAAAGATTAGTTTTATTAAACCACTGGCATTTTTTTTTTCAGAAAACAAGACATATCAAAATTATGTCAAAGATGTAAGAAAATAAATAAATAATCATAAGAAAGAATCATTGTTTTCCTTTTTTTTTTTTTTTTTTTTTGACAATGCTGGCAGATATATTTTCTTGTTTTAAGCATGAACTCACTAACCAGGGCTGTATTTCCTGATAGCGATGTCTCTTGGCGTGCTATGAAGACTCTAAAAATAAACCTTAACTGGGGGTATACCTTTCCTAGGTGCGTTCCCCGAACTATACCTAAGGATGTCGCTTAAGGTAAACCTTCATATGTGCGATGTTAGCAGGTGCTGTCCATTGCAGTGGTGCTGAATAGGTCGATATCGATGGCTCAATAAATGATTGTTCACTACAGGAGCTCTTTCACTGCGTTATAGAGCGGGTAAAGTATTGAGAAAGTGAATTACATTATAAAGAAGCATTTAAAAATATTTGAAATTGCATTTACTGGGGCTCACTGCATTTATAAAATAATTTACAGTAACACACAAATGTGTGTGTCTGTGTGTTTATGTATGTACAATATCTATGTATAATTCTGCAAGTGTGCGAACCTGCGATCTCACACACAAAAGTATTCTGCCTTAACCGCCTACATTATTTGGCTGTTTGGCTTCGTTTGATTTTGAAAGGGTAATTTATATTATCATGTACATACATATTATGAAGGGCTGGTCAAGCGCTGATGGGTTGGTGATAAGTATAAGTGTCCCATCCACACGGCCAATTTCTCACTGGAGACCCGCAATGGCATGGAAGTCTTGATGTCCTCCATCACTTTGCACCTGGCTACAGGCATATAGGCTGTTTAATCAGTAGCGTGACTGTGCAAGATGTTTGTGACTGAGTGAATGCACCACCACACCGAGGTCTTATTCAGCCCATATCCATCTCCAAACACCTCCAGAAAACTCCCCACAGCATAAAAAAAGAAAGCAACCAGCAGCTGAATTTTTATTTTATTTTATTTTATATTTTGACATGGTAGATATTCTGAGACAATTATGAAACATGTTATGCACATACACTAGCTGGCTCCACGGATGCAGTCGTCTTTGATTTAGGATAACTATTCGCTGTCTCGCTGCCATAGTTTGACCAAACTCCCTGTCATGATCTGGTCAATGCACATCCGTTTATTCACCACACAGACTTTCACACGACACAGTACACCCTGGACTTCATTTCCCATAAACCCCCGCCTAGGAACTCATTATTGAACCACACCTGTTTCCTATTAGTGACACTATAAAGGTTGCACTCATCCACACTCACATTGCGAAGTCTTGTCTAGTTCTGTCTGGCATTTCCGAGCGTTCTCCTTTGTTTGTTCCTTCCGTGTTTGACTTTAAATTAAAAGAACACTAAATGAACACTGGGTGTATCAAAGCTTTAGAATTGTAAAATATTTATTTGGTTCTGCACTTTTTCTTGCTACAGAATTACAAGCGTATCGACTGAAATGTGAAGAAGCTTTTTGCGCAGTGGTGGCCACTAGCACAGTGAGCTATGAACAGCAATAAGGTATGGCAAGCGTGATTTCACCAAGTACAACATGTTCCTGGATCAACATCCTTGTTGATCCTGGAACAACCTTCCAATCAACCAATCAGAATTGAGATATAACTTTTCAGGAAATATCTGTTTTAGGCTTAAAATCAGGGTTAGGTGCTTCTACACCCTTTACGTGCAAACATCGCAGACGGGCCCAGTTTATTATTGTTTCACTTTCACAGCACGTTAAACATCACTCGCTTACTTGATCTGGACAAACTGTGCATCAATTGAAAGTTTAAAGACTCTAGCTTCGATATTTGACCAATATTTTGATAAAAACTTTGTTGCAGTGACAGTTATTTAGTAATTTATGTCAGGAGTGCAAAATAATAAATCCGTATTATGCCACATTTTGAATAGAAATTCACCACTCATTCATATTCAGTCACGTCTGCAGCGGTTTATTTGTGTTCACATAGACTCACTGAACAGCGACAATAAGGATTTATAGACCAAAGATGCATATCTGCGGAGATATATGGATATATTTACTTATGTTTACTTCATATTTCTTCAGACAGAATCATCATTTCTATTTATTTTCCACTGATTTACGCGATCTGATGATAAACAGCCTCTCCCAGCGATCTCTGTGTGTGTGTGCAGAGCTGGGAGCTCATGTGTGTGTCAGTCAGACTCCGATTGGTCCTTCCCCATGTCAATATTAAAGTGTCATAACCGGACACCGCCACATCGTGTCACATGCTTCCTGTACACTTCCTGGTAGTTATCTGACCAAAACAACACCGAAACATCTCTGTACACACGAAATATCCGAATAATAAACCCGCGATTACGATAGTAAAGCTTGGTATGAGATTATCTTGAGATCTGGGGAGTTTTTATTAAAAAAATCGAAAATGTACATCTGAAATGCTAACTTGTGCAGCGATGTAAAAGGCTATAAATAGCATATTTTTACAACAGTAAACGACCAAATTCCACCCCTGATCGCAAAAGGAAGTTATTATAAAGTTATTATAAACCTATTGTCAACTATCATTTCCCACTGATTTTAGCAATAAATTATGGGTAGGGTTAGGTTTAGAGCTAGGGATTGGATTAAGTCTATATTTTTAATAATAATGTTGTTCCAAGAACATGTCGTACTTGGCAAAATGGCGGCGACCGATAAGGTATAGCTAACTAACTATACGAACAAGTGACTTACACAAGGTATACTAAGAACATTTCAGGAAACGCGTATAAACGCAAAGCTATAACTTAAGGTATAACTTACGAATGACGTAGCGTTAAGATTTCAGGAAACACAGTCCTGATATATATGTATGTAACCCCCCCCCCCCCCCCCCCCCAAAAATGACACATTTTTAGGAAATATTAATGCTTAATATCTTATCAAAATAATTGTATTCCATTTGAATTGAGTTCATTTTCAGAAGAAACTATTTATTTATTTAACATTTTTAATTAAATTTGATTAAATTAAATAATCCCAAAGTCAAAGAAGCCATACAGGTTTAAAACAACATGAAGGCGAGTAAATGACGAAAGTTGTAATTATTTTCGAGTGAACATTCCAGTTAATCTTCTTTTTTCATGGGATCCAAGAGCATGTATTTTTGTAATGAATCTTTGAGGAACATAATCCAGCATATAAACACTATTTTGTGAGATGGACGACTGACAAAGTTAATAAGCATATCTGTGTGATAGTAACAAATTGAGGAGATTAAGCCCCAAAAATGAGAGCTAATCTGCTTCATGAATGAGGCTGGCGAGCGAGCGACTGGATTTCACTTACACGCATTGATCTCGCTCTAATCCTTCAAAAAAGCCCATTTCCCACTGATCGTATCGCTGCGGTCTGGTCTGCACTGACATTTCTCTTATTTCAGGCTGTTCATGGCTGTGTTATGGTGAGCCTTTCGCCTCCAATTAATCTCAGCTATGTCCGGTTTCCAGTCTGAAACACTTAAACAATGCTTACCAGCTGACATTTAAAATCATGGTAACTTGTAAAATTGCATGGACATGGACCTACAGAGCAAAGAAAACTAAACAACAAGTGGAGTTTCTGTACAGGGGGGAAAACAATACTAAATGCGAATAAATAAGCAACTAATCATACAATCTTTCAAATTAATATCAGTAAAATATATTTTTTTAAATTGTTGATTATGTTAAAGGATCTGCATCCAATCAAATTCTACACAATTTAGCAGTATTTTGCTACAAATTAATCAAATAAATACAGTTAATAATAATAAAAAAGCCCCACAATATTTACATTTTAAATAAGTTTTGTTTACTTTAATAAAGTTAAACTCAAAATGTTTTCACAAAATTTTAATAAAGACCAAATTATCCGTGATCCGTGATCCATCAATAAAAACCCTACTGGCAGCTGTTTGCGTGAAGTTACGTCTAAAGGAGTTTGTGGGCTTTGAGGATATTAGACACCGGTCTCATAAAGAACTCTAGTTATTGCCCATCTTGGCTCTCTACCCTGCTGATGGCACTCCAAGGATGAACGGCTAAAATCTATCAGTATTATAAATGACAAAATATTGATCTAGGTAATTATTTAAAAGTTAATTCTTGTCTATTCCCTGGCCAGAGGAATGGCCTGAAATACGACTTCATCCCAGACCTGGTAAATCTAAAAATTACATACGGACTGTCAGAACTTACAAGGTCAGCCTTGAGATATGGCCTAAACTCTGGGAAGCTTGAGTGATCCAGCCACAGTAGCGAACTCCCTACTTCAAGGTTGTAATTAAAAAATTGGCAGGGCAATTCTATGTGCCGCTCGATGCTCTCCATCATACAGCCTTACGAGAAACTCAATATCCATGGCATGAGCCGGCGCAAATCCAATAAAACACCTCTACTGTTTCTCATTTGTTTATATTGGTAAGATGGCGTAGTAAGACATCTCACTGTCTAAGATGGCCTCGCATAGCGTTTTATGCTGATTTGTGGCTTTAGGTTAAAGTTGTTTTCATGGGCCAGCAATTAAGGCGAATCATTGGCAGGCTGCCGGCAGATAAACTAAGATCTTTCATCATGCTTTTGTCTTCTGTCTTAAGAGGTTGCAGTTCTTGTATTTTCATTACTACCAGCACAAATGATCCTCTTCGGCTCATCTCTCAAAACTTTCTGATGCTCTTGCTTTGTTCAGTAATACATGGTCCAGACTTTCCATTCACCATGCTGACCTAGAAAACAGTTGCGTGCAAACTGTGACTCAACAAAGGCAATTTGTTACGACAGTCTGTAGACTTTGCAAACTATGTATATTTACACACCGGAACAATGTCAGACATGATCCTCAGGCCAATCTAACTTCGTTCAGGCATCTTGCATCAAGGTGCATAGTCTTATTTAATAGAAATGCAGAATAGTATTAATGTATGTACAAAAATGTAGATTGTATTTCTGTGAAATAATATTAGGTAATGCTTTAGATTACAACCGAACGTATGTGTAGGTATAAGGGAACAACGTTTGGGTAATAAGGAGGTAACAACCAAATATAGAACCTGCAAGGAACTGCTTAAGTAAACTGAACTTACATCATAATTTTTTGTAATTATATTGTACCTATTCAGTACTTCTGTGTAGGTATAGAGGAATAATATTCTAA
This sequence comes from Carassius carassius, assembly GCF_963082965.1. Taxonomy (NCBI): domain Eukaryota; kingdom Metazoa; phylum Chordata; class Actinopteri; order Cypriniformes; family Cyprinidae; genus Carassius; species Carassius carassius. Next base: position 17,938,966 of record NC_081802.1, read on the forward strand.
GTTTGGGGAATAAAGATATAACAACCTGTAGAATTAATCATCATTTATACAGTAAGTATTCTTAAACTAAGGCTACCTTTTCTAATATTACGTGGTATATATGGCCTAAACAACAATCTTATATTTGGGATTGATTTAGAAAGACAATATACTTTTTTATAATTTTATATTGCTATTTTATTATAGGCCTATGTATTTTTAACCATTCTATTATTAAATTATACATGATGGAGACTGAACAGTAAAACTGGAAGTAGTGAAATGAGTTAATGAGTTTCTGCTATGATTTATAATTCACGAGTCTACTCACCTTCTGAAAGCTTATTCATCGAGGTAGAGGGTTTAATTTGGCCATCAAACAATTAAATTAAAACGAGTGCAATATTTTTTAATGTAGTTACTGTTTTTTTAATTAAAAACAGTAACAACACAGGCAACAGATAATAAAAGATAAACATTTATAACAACAGTTCAGCAAAGCATAGAAAAACCATGCTTATGCAGCTTATACCGTTAAACCAAATTATTTCGAAAAGCTTAAGAACACATTTAAGATTTTGTTCATGTTTTTCACCCACTGATAAATTTATACTATCACGGCCAAATAAATGAGCCAATAAACAGACAGTAATAAACACTGAGTCAAGTCAAGATTAAAGTCTATATCTTTACTTTTATCGTTTTGATCCACGTCCTCAAGCAGCATTTTGACTAGTTCCCAGTTTTACCTCTTATCAGTCGCCGCTCAATGTTGTGATTACATACTCGGACAAAACCCTCCAGTTTCAAAAGAACACGTTCCAGTCAGTTTAAGAAAATCTCTTTCCTCTTCACTTCGATTCGTTTTCTTGTATTTTCGACACATATTCATGAGCGCCAAAAACACTGACTCGATCATCTCAAGCAGCATTCCAGCTGTTTCCAGTTCCCACCCTCCACATTCACTGCTCCAGTTTTAAACAAACACACTCCAGACCAAAGTTGTCCCTAGTCTGCGCTTTGATTAGTTTTCTCCTATTTTCCACACATATTCCCATTTTAAACACAGCACATAGATTTAGTTGCACACAGAATCATTTGCATTTGGACTCGCGTGACTTGCTGCATGCTCTTTCATGTCCTCCACATTCCTAACACAGCCCTGTTTGGTTACTTATTACTGATATCAAGTCAGCTTCCCAACCCAACCGTCTCAAGTGAGCGTTAAGATTAAAAAAAAATAATAATTACCAGCGTTTTATATGTGTAGGCTATAAAAAAGTACACAGTAAACTTTTGCTTAATCGCTTGCAAATTTAGTCATAGATACCATGTAAAATTAAAATAGGCACCCCTATGTTTCAAAATACTTACAGCAGAAATAATTTCTAATTTTACAGGTTATTACCCCTTTATACTGAATAGGTACACTATAATTACAAAAATGTATACTGTAAATTCTGTTTACACAGTACGTTGCGGGTTGTAGTCTAAAGTGTTACTTAAAATTCATAGTGATTTAATTAATAGTGACAGCAAGCATTCACCGCAGAGGATCTATTGGTGAACAAGCAATGAAATACTAAATTTCCTCAAATCTGACGAAGAAACAAACTCATCTACATCTTGGGTGGGTAAATTGATACATTTTCATTTTGGTATCTGTGAATGTCTCTGCACACTGAGTTCAAAATGTTTGTTGTGCATTTTTTGCATATTAATCAGTTGTGAAAAAACTTAATAGCACTAAATGGAGTCTTCAAGCAGTGAGGATGATTTTGTTGTCCTCTTGCTTCTTAAAAAACAAAAGGAAATATTGGGTCCATCCAATCCTGAGATATAGAGAGTTCTCCCTCCTTATTAAGGAGCAGCGGGATTATCCAGGGCAATTTAAAGTTTACTTCAGGATGTCAGTGGCTCAGTTTGATACTTTTGCTCGCAATACTATAGCCACATATTAAAAAGAACACCACCAATTTATGTGAACTCAGTGTGCAAGGATCTATATAAAGTGGATGAAGTTGACAATCGCCATTCTGGATTTTGGTGTTCGCTTGTACGGTGGCTCTGAACTGTCAAACCAACTCTCAAAATGCATGCCACAGATGTGAAAAAGGAAAAAAAAATGGAACCAGATCCAAATATTTTTAAGACGACAAATATTTTGGAGGCAGTGTGTAAATGTGATGGATATAACGTGAGGTCATATTTATTTTTTAATGTGCAAAGTTTCAGATGAAAGTGTGCAATGACCTCAATGATTGTAACAAAGTTTCATCTTAAGAAAAAAAAAGTTAAAAAAAGAGTTTGAAAAGGGAAATTCACACACAAAAAAAAAAACTATTTCATCTACTTTCATCCACAATTCATCTTAAAAAAGCACATGTTATGCTACTGACAAAGTGAAAATGCATTACAATGCAAAACATAAATAAATAATAATAATAAAAAAAAAACAGAAATTTGCTGTCTCCAGCCTGGTTCACAATTGGCATATTACCAATAAAACAGTGCACAAACACATCATCATTAAAAATAAACTAATAAATAAATACTTAAAATAAGAATTGTCCCATAGGTTTTTGTGAATATTGCAAATGCTGTATCTTCGGCATCACACTTATCCCCCCAAATTTTGAAATGGCAAGAATAATGAGGCCCCTGAAACGTTCCATTCTGACAGACTTTCTACATATGCAGATTAAGCTAATTTAAAGATACAGCAATTTTACAAATGTAGGCACTCTATTTCACAATTATGTAAGGAAAACAGACGATGAATTTTATTTTATCAGTACAGATCTAATGTATTATTGTAAATGTATTTTTTTGCTGTTATGTACACTATTACCTAGTTTGCATGTTTCCTTTATTGAATCAGGAGCTAAATGAATATAGAGAGAGCATTCAAATAAATGAAAAGAAGTCATTCTAGTCCAACAAGAGTCAGTGATTCACAGCATTACAAATTACTTTGGCTTTTGGCAATACAACAGAATTGAGCAGATTTCAACTTCATGCAATTGAAAAGCAATGCTCTTTACTCTTGTTATTAAGATGTGTCTTTGTGTTACTTGGAAACATAAACAATGTAGATGAGACCATTGAAAAGATGTCAAGGACATGTTCAATTTGCACACACAAATTTGATTTAGTTTTTATGTAGTTGACAAACAGATCGATGTCTTTATGGTGGAAAATCTTTACATACCATTCTGACTTCCATGCATCCATGACATTTTCTACATTCACTATGAGAAATGTGACAAACACCCAGTAATATCAAAGCAATTCAACATATTCAGAACAAACTATGAACTGTAACAAAAATGCATATTTGTTTGACAAAACATGAGCTAATTTTGCCTCTAGGAATGACTGATAATACAATTGCACACCCCTTCAACCAAGTTCGTCAAAATCTCAAAAACTCAGTCATTTGAATGACAGGCATGACACTGCAGGAAACCATTATCTCGAATTGCATTCTAACTGTCTCGCATCTTAAGCCTATGGAAAAATAATCTCACTTTTGGGAAAAATGTCAATTACCGGTGCCTATTATATTCTATCATATTAAGGAAGTCAAACATAGTAATACTGGCACTGGTAACTAATACTAAGTTGATGGTATATTTAAAAATGTCACATAATAAGTGGTTTTGAAGATTAACAATTGAAAGTCATATAAAATTAAATATATCTGAACCTATTCTAATCAGTATTTTGGATTTGGCTCTCTGATAATGCATCCCTCTGGAAGCCACAGTAGTTGTTCAGCAGCTTGTGAGGGAAACAGACATTAATATTTTACCTGCATCCCTGAAAATCCTCCGGTGACAGTTGTAAAATATCCCTGGATCCCATCCGTGAGCAAATTTTATGTCAGCGAATCAATGAGGCTCACTTTGCTGCTACTGCAATCCTTCAGTAAAAGCATGTTTATATCACATGTCTTCTTCAAATTGTTTTTGTCTCGCAAAGAAGGTTCCTTAATCATTTTAGGACACACTAACTTTCTCCTCGGGCATGAATGAAGCTGTTTTTATTGGCGGTTCTCAGTGTCGTTAAATGTCACAACCTCTTTCGATTGTCCTCTATGGTTTCTAAAGCTTTCAGTCTTTTAATGATTCAGTGTCTTCTCTCCCCACGGGGTCCGGCCGGGCTCAGCCCGAAGGAGCGACGTGGGGCCGCCTTCCCGTGGGCTCACCACCTACAGGAGGGACCGTAAGGGGCCGGTGCTTAGACAATCGGGCGGCAGTCGAAGGCGGGGGCCTCGACAGCCCGATCCCTGGACACGGAAACTAGCTCTAGGGACGTGGAACGTCACCTCACTGGCGGGGAAGGAGCCCGAGATTGTGCGTGAGGTTGAGAGGTTCCGACTAGCGATAGTCGGGCTCACCTCTACGCACAGCTTGGGCTCTGGAACCACACTCCTCGAGAGAGGATGGACTCTTCACCACTCTGGAGTTGCCCATGGTGAGAGGCGGCGGGCTGGTGTGGGTTTGCTTATAGCCCCCCAGCTCAGCTGCCATGTGTTGGAGTTTACCCCGGTGAACGAGAGGGTCGCTTCCCTGCGCCTTCGGGTCGGGGATAGGTCTCTCACTGTCGTTTGTGCCTACGGGCCGAACGGCAGTGCAGAGTACCCGGCCTTCTTGGAGTCTCTGGGAGGGGTGCTGGAAAGTGCTCCGACTGGGGACTCCGTCGTTTTACTGGGGGACTTCAACGCCCACGTGGGCAACGACAGTGACACCTGGAGGGGCGTGATTGGGAGGAACGGCCCCCCTGATCTGAACCCGAGCGGTGTTCAGTTATTGGACTTCTGTGCTAGTTACAGCTTGTCCATAACGAACACCATGTTCAAGCATAAGGGTGTCCATCAGTACACGTGGCACCAGGACACCCTAGGCCGTAGGTCGATGATCGACTTTGTGGTCGTTTCATCCGACCTCCGGCCGTATGTCTTGGACACTCGGGTGAAGAGAGGGGCGGAGCTGTCAACCGATCACCACCTGGTGGTGAGTTGGATCCGATGGCGGGGGAGGAAGCTGGACAGACTCGGCAGACCCAAACGTACTGTGAGGGTCTGATGGGAACGTTTGGCCGAGTCTCCTGTCAGAGAGATCTTCAACTCCCACCTCCGGCAGAGCTTCGACCGGATCCCGAGGGAGGCTGGAGATATTGAGTCTGAGTGGACCATGTTCTCCACCTCCATTGTCGAAGCGGCCGCTCGGAGCTGTGGCCGTAAGGTTTCCGGTGCCTGTCGAGGTGGCAATCCCCGAACCCGGTGGTGGACGCCGGAAGTAAGGGATGCCGTCAAGCTGAAGAAGGAGTCCTATCGGGCCTGGTTGGCTTGTGGGACTCCTGAGGCAGCTGACAGGTACCGGCAGGCCAAGCGGACTACAGCCCGGGTGGTTGTGGAGGCAAAAACTCGGGCCTGGGAGGAGTTCGGTGAGGCCATGGAGAAGGACTATCGGTCAGCCTCGAAGAGATTCTGGCAAACCGTCCGGCGCCTCAGGAGAGGGAAGCAGTGCCCTACCAACGCTGTTTACAGTAAAGGTGGGGAGCTGTTGACCTCAACTGGGGATGTCGTTGGACGGTGGAAGGAATACTTCGAGGATCTCCTCAATCCCGCTGTCATGTCTTCCATTGAGGAAGCAGAGGCTGAGGGCTCAGATGTGGACTCGTCCATCACCCAAGCTGAAGTCACCGAGGTAGTCAAGAAACTCCTCGGTGGCAAGGCACCGGGGGTGGATGAGATCCGCCCTGAGTACCTCAAGTCTCTGGATGTTGTGGGGCTGTCTTGGCTGACACGCCTCTGCAGCATCGCGTGGCAGTCGGGGACGGTGCCTCTGGGATGGCAGACCGGGGTGGTGGTCCCTCTTTTTAAGAAGGGGGACCGGAGGGTGTGTTCCAACTACAGGGAGATCACACTTCTCAGCCTCCCTGGGAAAGTCTATGCCAGGGTACTGGAGAGGAGAATCCGGCCGATAGTAGAACCTCGGATTCAGGAGGAACAGTGTGGTTTTCGTCCAGGCCGTGGAACACTGGACCAGCTCTATACCCTCTACAGGGTACTGGAGGGTTCATGGGAGTTTGCCCAACCAGTCCACATGTGCTTTGTGGATTTGGAGAAGGCATTCGACTGTGTCACTCGCGGCGGCCTGTGGAGGGTGCTCCGGGAGTATGGGGTCCGGGGCCCTTTGCTAAGGGCTATCCGGTCCCTGTACGACCGGAGCAGGAGCTTGGTTCGTATTGCCAGCAGTAAGTCAGACTTGTTCCCGGTGCGTGTTGGACTCCGGCAGGGCTGCCCTTTGTCGCCGGTTCTGTTCATGATTTTTATGGACAGAATTTCTAGGCGCAGCCAGGGGCCGGAGGGGGTCAGGTTTGGTGACGACACGATTTCGTCTCTGCTCTTTGCGGATGATGTTGTCGTGTTGGCCTCATCAAGCCAGGACCTTCAGCATGCACTGGGACGGTTTGCAGCCGAGTGTGAAGCGGCTGGGATGAGAATCAGCACCTCCAAATCCGAGGCCATGGTCCTCAGTCGCAGCCTCAAGTGGAGGAGTTTAAGTATCTTGGGGTCTTGTTCACGAGTGAGGGAAGGATGGAACGGGAGATTGACAGACGGATCGGTGCAGCTTCTGCAGTAATGCGGTCAATGTACCGGTCTGTCGTGGTGAAGAAAGAGCTGAGCCGCAAGGCGAAGCTCTCGATTTACCGGTCAATCTATGTTCCTACTCTCACCTATGGTCATGAGCTTTGGGTCATGACCGAAAGGACAAGATCCCGGATACAGGCGGCCGAAATGAGCTTTCTCCGCAGGGTGGCTGGGCGATCCCTTAGAGATAGGGTGAGAAGCTCAGTCACCCGGGAGGAGCTCAGAGTAGAGCCGCTGCTCCTCCACATCGAGAGGGGTCAGCTGAGGTGGCTCGGGCATCTGTTCCGGATGCCTCCTGGACGCCTTCCCGGGAAGGTGTTCCGGGCGCGTCCCACTGGGAGGAGACCCCGGGGAAGACCTAGGACACGCTGGAGAGACTATGTCTCCCGGCTGGCCTGGGAACGCCTCGGTGTCCCCCCAGAAGAGCTGGAGGAAGTGTCTAGGGAGAGGGAAGTCTGGGGTTCTCTGCTTAGACTGCTGCCCCCGCGACCCGGCCCCGGATAAGCGGAAGAAGATGGATGGATGGATGGATGGTTCATATTGCTCCTGGCTGACAGTGAATTATATCTGGCTGGTTATAAAATGCAGAATTTGTTCACAAGGAATGTACACACATAATTCTTACTTGCATTTTCAAAAGTTGAGCTATTTTGAACTTAATATTCTAAAAATAAAGATTCTTTTAAAAATAAGGGTTCATTATTGGAATCTATGGTTACATAAATAACCTTCAACATCCATGGAATGTTTCCCTTGCACAAAAGTTCCTTTTTTAGTGGAAGAAGGTTGGTGAGAATATCAAACATTTGATAAAAATATAAAGAATGCATATAAAAAAACCTTGCAAGGTCGTGCAACAGTGATTTTTCCACAGTTAAGGGGCATGTTAACTCAGTTACATTACACTGTAATCCAGTAATGTACATTTTAATTGCATAATTGCATAAAATTTTGAGCCTATTTAAGAAAAACTATATTGTATAAATTATTTTTACATACCCCACTTGCAAATGGCTATTACATATAATTACATCACTTTCATTTATTATTATATCAAATGAAAACATAAATAAAAAAATAAATAAATAAATAAAAAAAATGTGTAGGCTAGGAAAAATACATTTTAACAAATTTAGTGATTTAAAGATGTTTTGATATTTTACTGGGAAACAAGACAAAAATACAGATTAGAACATTTTCCGCAGAGATCTTTTCACCATCTCGTATTTAGGGCAACATTCTCAGAAGATTCTGGCACTGAGCAGCATCTGACATTCACCTCTGCATCCGTCCCCTTTCATGCTATTTTCCCGACACTGAGCAACTGGAAGCTCTCCAGTTTTTTTCTGTTTTTTTGCTCCCTCCTCAGGACCTGTGACTCAGACACCATCTCCAAGGTCGGCCGGTTGCTGCTGTAAATCAGTCTTAACCATACGTCATAATCTCAGCATTGGTTCTATTGGATGATCATAAAAAATTGTTTATGCAAACCTGATCATTTACTTTTTCATTCTAAATAATCAACAAGACTGTACTGTTTAAAAGAAAAAAATAAACAATGTTAAATAAGGAGAATCTAGTCTGTAAGGACTGGTTTCTTTATGCATAAATGTTAATAATCAATATATGTTTTATATTTCATGAAGAGTGATGTTCCACTATTATGCTCAGGTGGTTGATTGTTGACTTAATTGCTTTTTTATTCAAATTTTGCTGCTGAAAAAAATATCTGCTATAAGATTTAAGAATCAATTTTCACTTCAACAATTGATTTGGGAAAATAATTTTTACTCATGAACTGCTTGTAAATTACAGTAATCTATTAATATCTAAAAGTATCTAATTATATATATATACATTTTTTTTTTCATCAAACCTTAATTAAGCAGTTCTGAATTTTTCATGTGAGACATGCAATCACGAAGTAAAAAATTATTTTCTTGATTTGCATTTTATTATTTATTTGTTTTTTTGTTTGCTTGTGTGGGTGACACCAGGATGCAAATATAAATTCTAACATTTAAACCAACAAACAAACAAATAAATAAACAATTAAAATACAAATTTAAAAAGTCATGTTTTCCCCAGTGCCTACAACTTCCTTTTCTATTTTGTGCCAACTTCCCCAAATTAGGATGAGAAAATTTGTTTTTGTGAGAATAATAATAATAATAATAATAATAAAGTGAATGTACAAAAAAAAAACCAACAACAACAACAACAAAACAAAAAACAGAGAAAAAATAGTGCAGCGGAATGGAAAGACATATAATTAAAAAAAGTTTGTATTATTTATTTGTACTAGCCAAGTATACAATAACATTTAACAATGCTATCTGTAGTTAATTATTTTAGGTACACACTGAAAGTTACTTCAGTCTAATATGAACAACCTTAAGTATCAGCAGGAATGTCTTAGCAAGCTCCATTAATTATGTATTTTACTTTTAATGATACAAGATTACAACATCAAATTGTTACACCGCCTATATGCACCTTCAATTTCATGCTACAGATCTCAATATGAATCACTGATCTCATTCATTTTCAGCCCACAGTGACATTTTGTTTCCCCACAATTCACGCTGCACCCCATCACGCTTAAATTACCCAATTTTGTATAATTTGGCAATCTCTTTGAAATTTGTACTAAAAACATTCCCATGCTTGTTTTCAGACATCTAGGTTGAGGTTTTGGACATGGCTCAGTGCTTTTCAAAAGCATGACTGACTGCGTTTGTGTCTCGCTGGATTGATCTCCTTAATGTTTTATTTTGCATTTTGTCTTCGTCTTGTCTTCAGCACAATAAAACAAACAGGCATAGACTAAACACTGCATTCAATGGGACAAAACACAGCTTTGAAGTTGAGTAGAAACATGGCTTTTAAGTTGAGAAGGAAACCCCCTCTGAAGCCACCTCACACGTTTGCTCCCCCAGGAGCTTGGTGATTTATTTACTTTGTTTACACTGCCTTCACTCTCCATCTTTTGCCTCCTCTTTCAATATTTAATGCTATAGGTGATATGTGTTTCTCTTCTGGAGTGAAAGCAACTGCCTGTTCACACAGGATGTATAATTAAAAAGCCCCTTATACCAAAAATGCAGATGACAAAATCACACAACCACACAAACACACAACAAAAGGAATATTGTGGGGATTTTGGAAACCATATCCATTACCGGAACTGTGATGCAAAAGTTTTAGAAGCTAAGTTCTGTTTTCCTTGACTATGTGGTGCATTTTTCATTTTGCAGCACAAAGCTGTGCATTTAAGATCAAGCAGAAAGGTCTGCCAACGAGATGTATCAGCAGTGAAATAAATGGTCAAAAAGGTAATGGCTAATCCTACTCCTGCTAGCACCCACCTTCTTGCCTTCAGGCAAATAAGATGGGTGAATGTTATATCACATAATTAATAATCATGACACCAGTCGATTCGGTATGAAAATGATCGCATCCACTTAGTTTTTTTTTTTTGTTTTTGTTTTTTTATGATTATACACACATGCACCTTTGTGAAAAAAGTAGTAGCCTTTAGATATTTAAAAGAGAGTACTTATAATGATACAGTATATATATATATATATATATATATATATATATATATATATATATATATATATATATATATATGAAATATACACAAAAAAAATTAAAGATTTTAAACACCCAACTGAATATTAATTGTAATTTAATTAACATTTATTAGTTATTAGTTTTAAATTATTATTTTATAATGTAAAAAAAGATAATGCAATCAGCTGAGCTTGTGCTTTTTACCCACTTAAATAGGATTTAAAGACATCTTTACATGTAATTTCATAATTACCTCTACTGTTTTCGAAATTTGCTTAAAACAATAATTTATGGTAAACTAAAATATACTTCAATGTAATTTCTATTCAAGCTTGTCATGTCTTAGTTATTTGCTAAATGTATATACTCATAAAATACATTAAATTAAATATCACATACACTTAAAAAATAGTCAATACATCAAAATAAGTTTACTTTATTAAATTATGGCAAGATATTAAATCAATGATTTAAAATGCACTTTAAAGTAATACATTTAATTTGACTATATTACAAATTGCACTTGTAAAAGTGTTAAGAATCATGCAAGTGTCTGTCTTTAATAGAACTGTAACTTAATTTATATTACACTGTTTATATATATATATATATATGTGTTTTCGCTATTTCAATCTTTGAGGACCCCTGGCCTGCTGTAATGGGTACATTCTGCAGAAACCAAAGCTGGAAATATAGTAACTGTCAGTAACTTTGCAACCGCTGACAGCTGCCAAGAAGCTTCTTCCAAATCTCATCCATCATCAACTGAACATATGAAGAAAAGGCCATCAGCACATCTAACACACACGGTTTAAAAGTTGGCCAATTGATTGAAGGAAAATGTTCTAGAGATGAAGTTGAAAAACCTGCACCATTGAATCATAACAATAACAGGAACGTGTATTAAAGTAAATTAATCTGGATCTCATGTTGTCTTCAAAGTGCTTGACTTTAATGTCAAGAAACATCCAAACACCCTGTTCTCGCAAAACCAAAGACTTGCCTGAACAAAATAAACTTGCAAAGCATAAGCTGGACATATGTTCTCAGCACCTGCTTAATCTTGCCTTTGTGAGGCAAGACCTCAAGCAGTCTTTCAAGCAGCTCACCCACACTCGAGCGTTTTGAATTAATATTCCACTGGCCAAATTTCCATTTGTTGGGGCACAAAATCTCTGACTACGCACACAGCTCGAGGGACTCTGGGAGCTGGAAAGGTCAAATCCCATACGTGAGAAGCAGCAATGAACACTTCAAAATGAAAAATAAATTCTACTAGACTGCTAAGAACTAATAATAGCAAATATATATTCCATTGTTGAAACCTCAGCTTGCAAAGAGCAAAAAATTAAAGCACTACCAATCCATGAATGAAAACAAGCCTTTTATTAAGAGGGGCACTTCCTTCATCCATTACCCAGTACTGAGAACTACACACTAATGGATGATTGGGGTTGATTTCCTCTTGGATCGCATCCATTAATTGAAGTGATTGGATGATGATGCTGTGGTGTGGATAGAGGGTCATTTTATACTAGGGCTGTGCGATATGGACAAAAAAAAACAACAATGCGATTTCTTTGATCAATTTAGCAATTTCGATTTTGACACACACAGACATGCTTTACAGTCATAAATACATTCAGTATAAATTTTAAACATATTTCCAAAAGAAAACCAATTAGAGCTTTATCAAAAAGTTGTAACATGTCCTACAAGAGTCTTACAAGAGTTCAAGAGGATCATGTTGGATTTCAAAAGGCCAAATTTGACTGGATCTTAACAACAAATGGTCTGTAAACAAGAAGAAAATATAAAACACTCATAATTTAACTCTCATCTTCTCATATTGACTACAGATTAATGAATCTGTAAAATAAAAGCAGACTGCGGAGGGAAAAAAGGCAACTGGCTACTGGGGAAAATCCCATGGCGCATTGCACATGTTTAAAAAATTCTGTTTGAGGAACCCAGCGAGACTAAAGCTTGTCTTTGGGACTCAGCTTGTGGTATTTATGTAGGATTTGTGGATCTTCTGTTTCAGCAATGTATCTGGCTTTTAAAGTCGTGGAGATCAGCCTGGGCTGTACTATGGAACCTGCAGTTTAAAGCACTTGCCCAGGCTACAGGTATTTGAGTATGCTGCTCAGCAGACCTGAATAAATTTGCTACTTCAATAAAAAGCACCCGAGTAAAATGAGTTACACCTCTTCTAACCCAAGCCGGATGGCTTGTTTTCGATGCATGACTCATAGTTTCATGATCAAAGGCATGGAGGTGGATTAAAGTCATTAAGCTGTCTTGAAGATATATCGGGCACAAACTATGTTGCATATTGAAGTCATGAGCTGATGATTAATGCATTGACAATTCATGGGATAAATGAGGAGTATAACCTCACAGGTTCCATCCTAATCGCTTTTCGCAAGGTTTTGCGAACAGCAGTTTGAGTGACAAAAACATTTGGCTAAGATAGCATAAAAAGCAGGGTAAATAAAGAAAATCACAGGCTCAGTTCAAAAACATAGTGCATAGGCAACTGCATCTTAACTGGCCTGGAACTTCATAAGTGGCCAATTTGGAACAGTTTTCATGAGCAGAAACTTTAGTCATCACTGCATATATATATATATATATATATATATATATATATATATATATATATATATACAGTACAGACCAAAAGTTTGGAAACATGACTATTTTTAATGTTTTTGAAAGAAGTTTCTTCTGCTCATCAAACCTGCATTTGATCAAAAATACAAAAAAAAAACAGTAATATTGTGAAATATTATTACAACTTAAAATAATAGTTTTCTATTTGAATATACTTTAAAAAAATAAATTATTCCTGTGATGCAAAGCTGAATTTTCAGCATCATTACTCCAGCCTTCAGTGTCACATGTAACATCCAGTCCATCACATGATCATTTAGAAATCATTCTAATATTCTGATTTATTATGAGTGTTGGAAACAGTTCTGCTGTCTAATATATTTGATGAATAAAAGGTTAAAAAGAACTGCATTTATTAAAAATAAAAATAATATCTTATAATATATATTCTAATAATATATTTTCTTTACTATCACTTTTTATCATTTTAACACATCCTTGCTGAATAAAAGTATTGATTTTATAAAAAAAAAGAAAAAAAAAAAATACTGACCCCAAATTACTGACCAGTAGTGTATATTGTTATTACAAAATATTTATATTTTAAAATTTAAAAATTTGTATTTTTGATCAATTAAATGCAGGTTTGATGAGCAGAAGAAACTTCTTTCAAAAACATTAAAAATAGTAATGTTTCCAAACTTTTGGTCTGTACTGTATATATATATATATATATATATATATATATATATATATATATATATATATATAATTTTGTTTTTTGTTTTGTATTTTAATGAGGCTAAATTATTTTAAATTAATGTAAAAAAAAAAAAAAAAAGCTCTACTCTCTCGACTCGTAATTCCCAAAGTATCGCATGAGTGGACACTCTTCTCGTTCTGTTCCCGCTTTAGCCTGCAAATATATGCTAAATAAACAAAATGGATATTTGTCGTTTTTCTTTTTTTTTAAACCCACAGCTAAAAGTATATAGGTCTCTAACTCTTACACTTCCAATATTCATTCTACTGCCACTAATATCTGGAAATGTCAGTGACCTAGGGGAGAAAGCTACAGGGCCGAAACAGCCCATACTTTCTTCTTTCTCAAAGCAGCAAATTGGAGAAATTAATCGTGCCTTCTCAACCTTTTACTACCACAAGTTCCCATGGATGAAGTACTCAGTTTCACTGGATTCAGTTTTTTGTTTTTGCTGTCACCACTTTTCTTCAAATACTGCAAGATGCACAGACGAGCTGTTTACAAAGTTGAATCTCGAAACTGGAAAAAGTTGTCAGAGAAGCTGACAAAACATGCTTCATCACAGGTACATTTATCAAGCATGGAAATGTGGGAGAGCTACAAACAGACTGCAACGTCAGGGTCTGTGGCAGCACAGCTGTCACAAAGCTATCAAAGCACAGAGGAGAAAAAAAAAGAAAAAAAAAACGGGGAGGACTTGTGCAAATCTGTTGCTATCATAAATCTGCTTAACAAACTAGGCCTGCCTTTCCGTGGACACGGAAAGACGCAAAAGTCATCAAAGACTGAGCAAATTTTGTTTGCATTAGATACAACGAGGTCTGGAGAAATTTATTTGCTTTGTTGACTGTTCCAGTTCTCTTGATGCTGCAGGGATTGTTTCTGGTATTAAAGAAGGATTGCAGTCATGTGGGCTGAAGAAAATTCCCATAATTGCTCAGTCATACAATGGAGCATAGTGAACAAAGACATAAAAACTTCTCTAAATGTGTCTAACAAACTATACTCTATGTTTGCAGAGCCAAGCCACCATTTCAGGTTTTTGATGATGCAGAAGCTCTTAAACCAAAACGAAACATGCTGGGCGTGCAAATACTGATGTGTTATGCAGTCAAATCACTACATGCTGCCATCATTGGCTGTTTGTAAGAAGAGGGAGAAAAGTGGTTTGTGGAGGCAAGTGGATTGTATCACCACACGACAATCTCTGCTTCATTACTTCCATAATTATTCTTGAAGAAGTTCTCAGAGTTGTACATGTAACACACAAAAGACTGCAAGGTGCATGTACAACCATGGCTGATGCAGCCTTAGCAGTAAAGAGTCTGAGACCACATCTCCAGCGTTGCAGAGAGGAGCATTCATGGGAGGCAATATGGATGCAGGTGAAAAGGTTTTGTGAGGGTTTTACTGGTGTTATTTGCAGAGGGTTCTCCTTAAACTGGAGGAAAATGTAAAAGAACCTCACAGACACCTCCCTGGCTTTCGCAGTACTTAGTACCAACCACACTTGGCCAGCGTGATGAAAATGTGAATCACAGATGTTTAAATGTCAGTTGTATCTCCCTGTTTTAGACACTATGCTGGCTGAATTGGACAGGTGATTCTCAACTGATGCAATGGTCCTGAGCATGGCATGTGATGCTGTGCTCAGCTGTGAGAAAAATGCCATCGGTCCTTTACTAAACATGTATGCAAGCTTTAAGATCCACCTTCAGCTTGTGACAGCTGAAATGGACCATATTAAATATGCGATCCCATCGCCGATCACCCTTGAAAAACGTACAGATAAATTGCGGAAGGATAAATATCAAAACTTTAACCGACTCCTTGAGTTCACTCTCACACTGCCCGTTAGCTCTGCTGCATCATTGATGAGAAGAATCAGAAACTGGCTCCAATCTGTGTTGGCTCAGGACAGATTTTCCTTAATCTTGATAGTCACCACATAATTATAGGGGGAGGTTTTAATTTGATTCAAACTACAAGTTTTGACTGGTCTTCTTCAAAACGTTCCACGTTGTCCATTTATGCCAGGCTTTTAGTCTCATACTACCATGACTGTATTGAAGAGGAGAAATGCGGTATTGGTATCTTTTTGGACCTATCAAAAGCCTTTGACACCATTGATATTGATATTTTACTGCACAAATTACAACAGAGGTCTAGCACTTGAATGGTTCAGAAGTTATCTAAATGAGAGGGAACAGTATGTCCATGTCAATGATCATAACTCTACTTGTAAGTCCATAATTTTAGGGGTCCCCCAGGGCTCCATTTTAGGGCCACTCTTATTTATTGTATATATAAACGATTTTGTAAATTCATCGACATTATTCCATAAAACCATCTTTGCAGACGATACAAATTTGTTTACATCACATAGTAATCCAATTATTTTACAAGATATACTCAATTCAGAGTTAATAAAAGTTGACTCCTGGTTCAAATGTAATAAAACGTCATTAAATGTAAGCAAAACAAATTTTATTATATTCAAATCGACCAAGAAAAAATTACTTTGAAAAAATTAATGACCAATTGATAAAAAGAGTGCATTCCACTAAATTCCTGGGGGTCATCATTGACAAATCTCTAACCTTTAAATGTCATATTGAGCATCTTGTAAACAAATTGTCAAAGTATGTTGGCTTGTTTTATAAGATCAGACATGTTCTTCCGTTATCTGCTCTACTCTTATTGTATAAAACTCTCTTTGAACCACATCTTAATTACTGTAATGTGATATGGTGCAACACCTTCACAAGTCATCTTAAAAACCTTGCGTCATTACAAAAGAAAGCCATATGGGCTCTGTCCTGGTCCGAGATAAATTCTCCTACTCACCCTCTATTTTATCGCTATGAGTTACTAAGACTAACTGAGCTAAATAAATATCATAATGCCTGTTTTATGTTTCAAATTGTTAATAATCTGAACTCTAGATTAAGTAGCCTTGTTCCTATCTCCAGCCCCCAGCACACTTACCAAACGAGAACCAAATCACTCATATCTGGAAAATATCGCAGACGTGTTCGTCCAGTATGACCGTTGTCTGTAGGGGGCCACAGATCTGGAATGGGATTGATGATGGCCTTAAGGTGTTGCCCTCTATCTCCAACTTTAAGAGACAACTAAAAAAACATTATCTATCAACCTATATTTAATATATAACTGTCTTTTCATGGTCTACTGGGATGTATGTGTATGATTGTATGTGTATGTATTTTTATGTCTGTATTGGTATGCTCTCGCATGCTTTCAGTTCATTTAACATCGTCTGGTTGCAGGTGGTAAATGTTTACTTTGTCTGTACCAAATTATTTGTTTTGGTTATTTATTATTATTTTTTTTACTTTTTTTTTTTCATAAACTATGGGCCCCCACTTATAAGCTTTTTTAGTTTCTTTGGGGGACCCATTTCACTATACCTAATTTGTATTTTCTGTACCCCTGCTGTATCATCATAGAATTTGCTGGTATTTGTGAATAAACTCAAACTCAAACTACTAAACAGATTAGCTTGTCAGATCCCTGGAGATCAAGATTTCAGACTAGGAGAGTCTTCTTTTTCTTTTTCTTTTCACATTGACCATTCAAATTCAATAATCAATTTGTTTTCTTTTAGATAATAGAATGATGCACTCTATGTCAATTATTGTGACTATCATAGTATTGCCATCTCTGATCATGCCCCCACCTCTCTGTATTTAATGTTTCCACAAGCCAGAACCTATTTTAAACAATGGAGATTAAGTTCACATTTACACATTTAAATCTTTTTTTTTTCAATAAATGACAACAACTCTGTTAGCAGTAACACATTATGGGAGGCATTTCAATCTTACAGTATATGCGAGGACAGAGAATGTTATAAGTCTGTCATTTGAGGAGATCTGAGAACTCCAAGATGGTTTTCTAAACTAGACCTTCAATATTCTCTGACCCATTCACCCACAATTTAAAAAGAATGGCTTCAGCTTTATTCAGAGTATAATTTACTTTTAACTCATAAAGTTGAAAAACAACTGTTGAGTTACAGGCAGCATTTAGTATTTTTTATTTTTTGGTGAAAAAGCTGGCAAATTACTTGCATTTCAATCTCAAACTGATCGCAACTCTAGACTGATCCCCAAAATTAAATCTCCCAAGGAGGACGTAGTTTCTGACCCAGAAGAATTATTATTATTATTATTTTTTTAATATTACACAGATCTTTATTCCTCGGAATGTGACTCAAAAATATTGAGCGTAAATGATGGCTCCACAAATGATTTGGGCTGGCCTGTGTCTACCACGGAAGAACAAGAGGCAATTCATTCACTTCAAAATGTAAAAGCTCCTGGCCCTGATGGTTTTACCATTAAGTTTTTTTAAGACTTTCTCTTCTGCTCTAGCTTCGATACAACAAATAGTATAAAATGAGGCTTTTTTTCAGGGTGACTTCCAACAAACATGTCTGAGGCATCCATTCCATTGTTGCTAAAGAAAGATAAAGACACTTTGCTCTGCAGTAGTTGCAGGCCAATTTCGTTGTTAAATTTGGATAAAAAAAAAAATTCCGTGCCCTTCGCCCTCAGCAAGTGTTGCGTGCTGTTATTTCCCCTGATCAGACAGGCTTCATGGCTGGTAGACACTCTTTTTATAACACCAGAACACTTTTTATTACCATCCTTTCTTCAATTTCCGATATTGCTGAGGTTATACTGTCCCTCGATGCTGAGAAAGCATTCGACAGGGTTGAATTGGAATATTTGTTTTTCATTTTAAATATATTTGTTTTCAGCTCAGATTTTATAGCATGGATTCAATTATTATTCTTCCCCTGTAGCATCTGTGTACACTAATGCAACACATTCTAAAACCTTTCCCCTTTGTCGGGACACTAGCCAAGGTTACCCCCTTTCACCTCTATTATTTGCATTGGCTATAGAGCCATTAGCAATTTGGCTGCCAAGTCATTACTCAGTTTGGAAGCTCTTTTAAAACTGTCTCTCTATGCAGATTTCCTTCTTTTATATATAACTAACCCCACTTCATCATTACCTCCCAATTTATGATTCGTTTGGCAAATTTTCTGGTTACTAATTGAATCTTCAAAAGAGTGAACTGTTCTCAATCAATTTAGCAGCTGAGACACTTTCTCAATATCCCTTTTCCTTTAAGTGGGCTCAGAAAGAATTCAGCTATCTAGGCGTATTTATCACTAAATCAGTCACAGCTATTTTCAGAAAAATATTTTAATTCCCTTCTAGATGCTTATAAAGAAGATATTCAGAAATGGTCCTTTCTTCCAATATCGCTAATTGGCCGTATTTGGTAAAAAATTAAAATTTTACCCAAATTCTTATATCTCTTACAACATATACCCATTTATATCAACTTGTGTTTTTTTGTTACTTTGAATCAGATAACTTTCTCTTTTTTTTTGTTGGGTGGCAAAAATGCATGGATAAGAAGAAAGGTTCTCGAACTTCCATAATCGAAAGGGGGCCTTGTTTTACCAAATTTGCAACAGTATTACTGGGCTTGTAATATTACTAAGCTTTTGTATTGGACCAACACTTCAAAAGATTTTGGAAACCCTATTTGGATCCAAATAGAATTTTCATTCTCAAAATGTTCCCTTTATTCAAAGATTTGCTCTCAGCTTCCTATAAATAGTACAAATCTCTCAGACAGTTTAGTGGTGACCAATACCCTTAAAATATGGGTTAATTTAAGGATGCATTTTGGGTTAATCAGACCATCATCTCTTGCACCTATAGATATCAATGTATCTTTTCTACCATAATGTGCAGTTTTTCGTGACTGGTCTTCTAGGGTTCTTGGGATTGTCAGAAAAGTTTAATCTTCCTAAAACTCATCTTTTTTGCTTCTTTCAGACATTTTGTACAAAAAACACTATTCATCCTCCTGATTCAAAAATGTATACCATTCTTTCTCTTAGTCCAGATAGAAGAGGGCTAATCTCTGTTATTTATGAATCAATAGATTCTTTGAATTTGGACCCCCTTGGATAACTCAAGAATACCTGGCAACAAGAGCTGGGGCTAACTATAAGAAAAATAGACTGGGATTACTTGATTTAGTACATTCTTCTTCCTTATGTGCCAGACACAGTTTGATGCAATGCAAGATTCTTCACAAAGCGTACTACACTCACGCTAGATTAGTATCCACACAATGCAGCTTTAATCATTAATCAGCCATTCCATTAACAGCAAACAAACATGCCCTTAACTGAAGCACTATTGATCAGGGCAGAGCTCCTGTGACAATTTTGGCTAAGGTCGAGTCACACCTCATTAGTCAATCACTATCCACCGTTTCAGCCTCTGCTGTCTATTTCAGAGATGTAAAGGGGGGAAAAAATCTGTTAATTCCTAGTGGATCCTTCTCTCTTTTTCTGGCATTTCAGCTTCCAATGTACTGGCTCACGAAATAGGGCATAGTGGCACAGAATTCCCTGCATGTACAATTTGTGGGCCACTGATGCTGATGGAGAAGGGTAGAGTTCTGGGAGGGGGATGAATAATGTATTGGCAAAAGGCTTCACTGTGTGAAATGCTCTCATTGATATGTTGGCACTGTGTTCAATGCCTGAGAAGAACAGGGGGAGAGACATCTTAATGACAGCTTTCCCCATTCAACTCGAGACTCCACATGGCACTAAATTGTTACCTGAGCCCAAGTCGAGTCTATGTGACTGACTAGCTAATAGCCATCTGCCTCTACTTTCCTTTGATCTGGCGCTATTATGAGACTTAAGCCTGAAATCAGAAACGACCAGAAACGAAGGGCAACTGTCTACAGATGCACTAAGGAATAGCAAGGTCTTTCCAGGTTCTAATTCACAGCAGTACTCTTCATATCCTAGTTTGCAACTCTCGGGCTAATCTCTGCGGTTTGTGGGAGATTGAGAGGAACTGAACCTACCACTTTCCAGTGAGAATTTAAGGCTAGACAACTGTGAAATTAAAGTGACGACCACTTCCACTGGGGATGACACTAATTGCTGAATTGATTCATTACAAGCAGGGAATTTTTTCAATCTTGGTCCACTTAGTCCATCTCTTAAATGTAACCCAGGATAGTGACACCCACACTAATGTGTCCCAAAGTTAATTATTAAGATAAAATTTCAACAAATATCGATCACATTTCATGAAGACATGTCTGGAGGCAAATAATAAAACTTGTCATTTAGCAACAATTAAGAATAAAAGAGCTGGAGGCCACAAGCATTAATCATTGGATGTTCAGGTTCTCCTAGATCCTGTGGATGCAGAGAACAAAAAAGTTAAGAAACTATGTTTTTTTTCTGACATGTGAGATGCACAAAATCTTACTCTAGTGCACTTCAGAGCTAGAAAACATGCTAGAGATGCCTATGCTGACAAAGGTTTGGTAAAACAATGGATTTCAGGGAGAATTATCCTATGGGCCTTGCAGAGGTGCAAATGGGGCTGCAGTGGCTCAGTGGTTCATGTAGGTTGTCTACAAACCGGAAGGTTGGAGGTTCAATCCCCGGCTCCACCTGACCAAGTGTTGAGGTGTCCTTGAGCAAGACACCTAACCCCAGCTGTTCCCGACGAGCTGGATGGTGCCTTGCATGGCTGACGTCGGTGTATGAATGAATGAGTGAGTGAATGGGATGGGTGAATGTGAACAGTATCTTTGTATTGAACAGTATCATATTACCATTGTTAATGACATTTGTTGCCCAAAACCTGCAATATAGGGCTGTGGATAAGAGGAGACAGATTAGCCTCTCACTGCCTGTATAATGCATTGGGTTGACAGGTGAATGGTACAGTCACACTCACTGTCTGTTTGAATTTATCTATGCGTGCATCTCAGCTGTGAACACTGTCTCATACCTAGACCCTGCACCCGCAATGTCATAGCAACCCTAGCAGCCACATAGTAAAATGATAATAATAACTACTCAAAACGACTCACAGCAACATCCTGCAGCTAACAGTACCTTACCAATGTTCCAGAACACCCACGCAGCCACATAACAAAATGTTGAGAACCACTCAGAACATCTTAGCAACTTTATAGCAACACTCTGACAATGACAAAACCCATTATATCTTAATAAAACAGCACTGAACACACCATAAGAACCATTTAGCAACACCTTGCAGCTAAACACTGCACAGTAATAAGTTAACAACCAATCACAACTGCAACATCCTAACAATCAATCACAACACTTAAGCAACTGTACAGCAACATTCTAACAACAACAACTCAAAACACCTTAACAACCTCATAGCAAACCCTGCAGCTAGCAGTGCCTTAGAACCCTGTAGCAACCACATGGAAACATTCTAACAACCACTCAGAACTCCTTAACAGTCTCATAACAGTACCCTACAGTTAGCATTGCCTTAGCAGCCACTTAGAACTCCCTAGCAACCACTCAGAATATCTTAGAAACTGTACAGTAATGTGTTTAAAAACAGCAACATCTTAACAACCACTCACAGCACCTTAGCAACTGCACAGCAACACCTGCATCACACATCACCTTAGCAACCACCCAAAAATCACTAGCAACAAGTCAGAACACCTTAGAAAATGCACAGTAATGTGTTAGAAACCACTGAGAGCAGCAACATCTTAACAACCACCTTATAACAATTACTCAGAAAGTCTTAGCAACCTCAAAGCAACCCTCCACAGCAACTCCACCATTTAGAATGCCATAGCAATAGCAATGACAATCTAGTAATGTCATCACAACAAACCAGAACACCCTCGCAACTGCATAACAAAACGATATCAACGACTCAGAACTGCATAACAACACATTAACATAATAGCGTTTAGTTTTGAGTTGTCTTACTTGTTTCAATCTTAAAAAGAAAAAAAAACACATTCTGGAACTGATGAAAGAATTTTTATTTTATTTTATCTATAGTAGAAGAGAGCCTGTTATACCTCCAAGAGCTTGATTACATCCAAATCACATAAATATGTTTGACAAACAAACCCTCATTTAATATGAATCAATCCGTTTTCTCCTTGGCTGCCCTCATCTCAGGCATGAGTGTGTTTGTTTGGGCAAGACCATCTGAACACTCTAACTACTCTAAACCAAATCACATCCATGGCAGGATCTGCTGAAATTTTGATGAGAGATCAGACAACACTTGAAGTTACTTCTCCGCAGTATAAAGACAAGTTAGCCCTTGGGATGTCCTGGATTTTATTGGATTCACACAAAATCAATGAACAAATTCTAGGCGACATAAAGTACTAGATGACGTGAAAAATTTTAAAATGTGTGATCAGTCAAGCCAGCTATGAAAAAGTTCTAAGAACTAGAAATTATTGTGAAAATATATTGGTACAATAAAGTTATTCCGAACCTAAGAACATTTTAAAACTCAAAAGACTAAGAAGTGCTCTCTCTCTCTCTCTCTCTCTCTCTCTCTCCCTCGCTCGCTCTCTTTTTAATAAATTGTTACATTTGATATTAGAGGTAAAATTATACTGAATCTGCCTAAAATGTGTATAAGTGACCTCATCTTTCAATGCTAGAGCCATGAGAAGCCATGGGAACGAAGCGGGGCCGGTGGAGTGATTGGGAAATGAGCGACACTTGCTCCACTCTCCGGTCTCGAGTCCCACAGAGGAGATCGGATGAATACAAAAGAGGAGCAACGACAATGAAGGATGAGAGAGGACCAGGCCTGGATTTTATTTTGTGTTTGGTTTTTGTTTGTCGCGCTGTTTTGTGTTTTTTTGATTATTAGAACTTTATTTGGTTGCCGGTTCCCGCCTCCTTCTTCCCATGATTGTAAAGTTTTTAATGTGTTACACTGGTGCCGAAGCCCGGGAGGAAGGAGGGACACGCTGCCGAAGATCCCTCGCCACTGGGGTGAATCAGCCGCCGAGGATGCTCGAGGCGGTGGGCTGGAGTGAGTTGTTCGGGGGGACGGATGAACGAGTCCCACGATGGAGATTGGAAGGATACAAAATAAAATCCAGGCCTGGTCCTCTCTTGTCCTTCACTGTCGTTGCTCCTCTTTTCTATCCTTCCGATCTCCTCCGTGGGACTCAAGACCGGAGAGTGGAGCAGGTGTTGGTCATTTCCCAATCACTCCACCGGCCTCGCTCCATTCCCATGGCTCTCGGCCCCGCCCCACTAATAACAACGATATAGCCCACTAACATTAATTACGAACTGCAATATCCTTAGTGTGATTTTCGAATTGCAATTACGTCCACGTGCATTGCGTATTTTGAAGCGTGGGTGCACACGAGTTGTAAAAACAGTGAAGGTCTCAGAGCAATGTCATTAAAAGGTTCAATCGGTCCGCATTATTAAAGAGAAAAAAACTTGCTCACTTCAATACACTATATTCTGCATGAGATTGCATACACCAGAAAATTCAAATGTTACGAAAATGGTTTCAGGTAGGCTATGTTCATTCATTTCTATCATCCGTTTGAACTCTGCTCTTTTTTCGTTCGGGAAACAGTTTGTAAAAAGCATTTCACATGTGCAGAGCACAAACGCAGGGTTAATTGTAACACTAGAAGATTTAAACATTTCCACATAACAAAATGTACAAAATTTCGCAATATTTCCTTGATGTATCATCTGTTTAGAGAAAAGTTTGCCCAAGTTCAGAATTCTTTTGAAGATATTGCTGAACATTTATTTAACCATTGCAAAAATAAATTTCTGCCTGAACTAAATGTCATCCATTTTTTTTAAACAAGACACATCTGTTTATTTTTTTTTTTTTTTACCTATTTCACAATTATTTTAATCTCCAAACTGTTTTAGATAGTTCTGCTTTGCTCCTTATGCTTTTCTAAAAAAGGATTGGATTGGATTGTTGGATTGTGCTCTGTTCTCGCCGACACACACGGAAGGATCATGAATGCATTTTCTCACTTCTGAATCAGCTACTGTAAGTATGTTTTGTTATTAGTTTAAGTATTTGCTATTGAATGTTAAAATGCAGAGTTTTGCGCATCGTGTGTGTGTGTGTGTGAGAGAGAGAGAAAGAGAGAGAGAGACAAAGAGGGGAGAGAGAGGGGGTCACACAGTGGAGTCAGCTATTTTAACAGTGGCTTGTGTACTCCAAATACATATGAGCATCATCACTGTCTGTCACGCGACTCTGTTTCCCTTCTAGGCTTGAACTGATGGTAAAACTAAGGACATTATTAACTGTCTTTACATTTATTTTGAAAGATGAAGCTCGTGATTATGGAAAGGAGCGTTACATTTTTGACAAGTGCATGCAGTCTTTGGCCAGTCACAATGCACTGGGTCAGTTGGCCAGTCAGAGAAGACTGTGTTTGTCAGAAGGAGGGACTTTGTAGAAAATTACGCGTTTGAGAGAGGCTGGGCATAGAGGACCTACAATAATGTACAGTATAGGGCTGTCAACGAATATTCTAAATTCGAATATCTATTCGAATAGTTTGAAAAAAACGAATTTCGAAGGTGAAAATTAATATTCGAATAAAAAAAAACATTTGGAAAAAAAGGCCCGCGGTAGTAGAGGAGTGGTTGTCTGCTTTGCGAGTGGGCGCGCTAGCGCGCCTGAGGGTTCAGGGACAGGTCACAGTCTCACAGGAGTCGTACTGTCTGGCACAGCATCACTGCTGAAAGTTGACGCGTCTTCATGGAAGATGCCAGCAAGTGCAGAGCCCAACTCGATCGCAGCAGAGAAAATGAGGTAAAATTGTTGACCCGCGAGATTGTTGTATGCAAGCTATTTAAGATACAGTTAGCATACCATTCGACAACTAGCAACATGAGGTCACATCTCAAAAATGTGCACCCAAATGAGCATGGCATAATGTGTGGAACTCCAGCTAAACAGTCACGTCTTGACACTTAACGTTACTTTGCATCACCCGCCACAAGCACTTTGTCTGCAACACGACAAGAGGCCATAACGGATAAAATAATTTCGTTCATTTTTAAGGACATGAGACAGATCAGTATCGCGGATGGGGCACTTAAATGTTTAAACTTAAATAGACTATCTATAAAAGTAGTTATGTCTCTTTGTATTATTTTTGCCTGTTATTGACGTAATGCGCGTCATTGACAACATGCGCAACCAGATGTTCGAACAGTTTGAATATTCGTGTATTTTTTAGAGGGAATATTCGAACGTAATTTTTCAGCAATTTTGACAGCCCTAGTACAGTATTTGAAAAATAATGTTTTTTTTACATTAAAGCATGTCAACCTATTCTGTTACACCAAATAATTTTTAAGTATTTAATAATGATATTTAAAAAAGATTCACATGACCCCTTTAAAAAGCACAAAAAAACTATTTTCTTACAAGTCAACCAACCCTACAAGACTTCTCATACTTTTCTTAAGAACTGCGAAACAATCATGAGTTTATTTTGTTGACATACCACAGGCTCCGTTATGCAACCCCAATTACTCATCATGTCAGATTACACCTTACCATCTAATTTGTTCCCTAAAAGGTACAAGTCAAGTTCCAGTAATTGGCTTCACTTGCTGATGAGGGAGATGTTTGTAAGGCATGACAAAACTTCTCCAGGCCCCAAAAATACCCTTAGACTCCAGAGGGTTAATTTTCTTTCCTTGGGGCACATCACACTTTGTTTTGCAAGACATTTGTGTGAAAAGTGTCTCAGAGACAGAACATCCCCACCGTTAAAAGACAATTGTGTTGTTTACATATCCATTTATTTGAGAGGTGCACTTCTTGTTTGGGGAAACAGTGCAAATTGATGGTTTGAAGCTGTCTCAAGCAATCAACTTTGTATGCAGAGAAGAATGAACAAAGCAATCCGAACATTTCTCATTGAATAAGGCTGAATAATCTGTAAATACTGATGAAACTGAAAGGTTGTCATTAGTACAACCAAAATAAGTCTCTTATAAACTATTTTGTTTACTCATGCAGAGACTGCTTTGAGTTTTTCAGGAGTTTCTCCTCAAAGACTTTTTGTTTATTGTTTTGTCTGACTCACCTGCTTCTCTGGAAATCTGCATGAAGGCCTCGACTCCTTTCTCGCCATAGCTTCCCTCCGAAGCCACTGTAGACACGTAATTCCAACCCATCAGTTTCACTATGTCCACCATGGCCTGCGCCTGGAAGGAATCGGGAGGTACGACGCGAGAGAAGAAATCGTACCGGCGGTCATCGCTCAGCTCTGGAGCGGTAGAGGCGTAGCTGATCTGCGGAATCTGAAACCAGACGAAAATAAGGTGGTTAGATTGACTGTCGCTGTGGTTCTTAAACTGAGTTGGTCTAATTTATATTTCCATCAGCTCTTATAATGGAAAATTATGGAGTGTTTCCCACCATGATTCTGAATTGAATGTCAATTACTCAAACTATCATAGGGAATTGTATTGTCTGCCTGTCTCTTTGACATGTCAAATTATGAATGCTGGTCTAATGTGGGTTTTTGCAGTGAAACTTATATCAAATGGACTCTGAGACAAGGATGCGCCGACTTTAGATCCCTCTCTATTGACATAAGTAATATTTACCTAAATTAGCTATTTTAACACTATTGCCTTGATTTTTATTTATTTATTTATTTGTATTTATTTTTTTCCCCTCAGACCTAAATTTTATTGAATAGAATGTGATATATGTATAACACATATTATAGAAATATTATGATTATATTTGTTTACAATTATTTATGCAAATATACATTATGAATATATTTTCAAAAGTAATTGTAAACAAAGTTAAAATATCATAATATTTCCAGAATCTTGCTTGCACTTGCTTTAAAGGAATTTTATTTTCTAAAGGTGTAACAATGAATAAATATTAAATGTTGATACTATGCAGTTTTTGTTCAGCTAATAATAAAGTTTAATAGTTAAAAAAGTATGAGTCATTCAGAATACTAATATATATGTACAATTGTGTTTTTGCTTGTCTTATGGAAGACATTTTTGCACTAGCATCACCAACTAAAGCAATTACAGGTTGCTTCTTTCAACTCAAGTCAAGGTCCTGAAGCAAGAACTCGCCATTCAAATGTTCCAAGTCAAAGAATGTCTTCCACAAAGAGTTTCATCCACCCACAGCAAGCTTTGACTATACACACCTTGAGAAGTCTGGTACAGATCTTGTTGCCCCAGAACAGGAGATAACAGAGATCAGCTTGAAGAGAGACCTAGAGTTTCAAAAGCAACACCCCTCCTCATTCCTCCATCTTTCTTGTCTTTCACACTCTTTCACGGACACGCACATAATACCAAGGCCCTGGATCGTAGCTTTAGCTCTTGTAAGCTGCCAACTGTGTATTTATTTGTCTGTGTGGATGACATGAAGGGTCGTGATGAACACTGTTCGGCTTAGAAATGGCGCCCCGTTATCGGACTCCATTATCTTGTCTATCAGGGTGACTGATCTGATGGTGGTGGATACTGTGTCCACAGAATTCAGTGGCCTGTCTTGTGTCAACTCAGGAGGTGTAAGAATAAGGTGTCCAGTCGGGCTATCCACCAGGTTAAGGTATCTTATATTCAGCCACACAAACAGAGCCAGGAGAATCTTGTGGCATCTTGTGGCCTTCTCATTCTGAAGTCATTACTGGTGTCACGGTAAAAATTCTGGGACTGAGAAACTGTAGGCACTGATGCATTTTGCTTTAATTGTCCCTCCAAAAAGCGAAAAAAAAAAAATTGTGACCAAATCCTTCCGAAAGTCCTCAGTCCATATAAAAATTTGCTATGTATTTAAAGAAGCATGTTGAGAGGAGCTTCTTCAAATAAATGTCTGGACAAGCCACGAGAAGCCAAGCAGGATCTCTCACCATATATTCTTTTTTGTATTGCTACCATTATTATCTATAGCTGCCTTGCGAGCTGGTAAACAGGGTCTCAAGGGTTGTCACACATCCAAACAAACATCCTCGTAAGTCAACATTTGGCGTTCAAAACCACCTGAAGGGTTATTTTTTTTTCACCTGCCAGTGCATAATGCGGTCATGACCCTGGAGTCCTCTGCCTGGGCCAAAGACAGATAAGTTTCTGGATAACAGATCTGCCTTATGACCGCTGGGGCTCATTTTTTGCATCCACTCGAAAGGTCAGGTATGTTGACAGCACTCATAAAAAGAAACAGATAAGGTGTTTGACAAAGGACTGACCTGGCATTGATTGGAGTTGGAGTACCTCTGTCTGAGTGAACTGGACAATCACTGTAGACCGAGGCTACAGCATTGGACGTGTGACATGGTGGATGACATTTCCAGTGACATTTTCTCCACCTCCATTTTCCACCCAACACGAGCAAAACTGGTGACATTAACTTTTATGGTGGTTGAGAAGTAGCACTATTAGAAGGGTGAAGAAAGAAGATGCTTATTCTTTTCCATTCAACAGAATGCTGTCAAGTTCCAATAAGACAAAAAAAACCTCCATTGAACTACCATAAAAGTCAATTTGTGCACAATATTTCAAGTCTTCTGAAGCTTATAGGAAGTTTGTGGGAGGAACAATTCACTGGAATAAAGTACACAAAGTACACAAATTAAATTCATATCGACAACTTTTATGGATTTTTTTTGTCCTTGTTGGAGCTTACAACATGACAGGAGATATACTTTTACTTTATGGAAAGAGTAATAAGAACATTCTTCAGAATTTCTCATTTTATGTTGATAATTTAGAATTTATACTGGTTAGAATGACTTGAGGTTAAGTAAATGGTTTTGGGACTGAGTAAATGGTTATCTCTGGTGAAATGCTTCCTGCCACACAATGGCATTGTTCACCCTGATGGTGTTCGTTCACATCACATGGCATGTTGTTGACCGTGCCATTTACATTGAGCTATCACCTGAAGTAATTACAGCATCAACTACCCATTTCAGTAGACTTTCACACAAGGAATCTACCAACTGGACTGAAGCATACAAAAGGCCTCACTGAAAGCTTGGGATTACTTGCATATGCTTGAACTTGCATTCCCAAGCCAGCTCAACCCTTGACCCTTAATTAGAAGGACTATATAAATCACAGAGAAATGCTTGGGCTTATAAAGGCCAAGAATGTCTATGTCAAGAAATCTTGAATTTAAAATGTACAACAAATGTAACTACCATGCTACATGCTGGCATTTCTAATGTTCTAATATGTGACACAAGGACCCAGAATGAGTCAAGCTGAGGAAATCAAATTAATATGCGGTGAGTGCCGTTGATGTGAAGTTCGTTTTTCTCGTTCTTAGTGGCGGCGGATTTTAATCACTCTGACCCGCTGCACAGGGCTGCAGCAAATCACTGATTTCATTACAAGTGCCCATTCTTCCACGCCTGCTACTGACTGTTGACTGAAAGAATAGCAGCCCAGTTTCAATTCCTTGACACATTTTATATGTCACAGATAATGGTGCATGGAATTCCCAAGGGTGAAGTAGAGTGCAGCGAAACATCATAATGTCAATAATCACTACAGTGAAAGTAATTTAGGTAAAGAATGCTCTTAGCAGATATTCAGTTGGCACTCTGGAAGACCTAAATAATTTATTTTCTCGCCTTTGTTAATGTTCACGTTGTTGCACTAACTCTCTTAGTTAATCCTACAAAGCCCTCTCGAATGGCATAATTCATCACATGTGAATTTACTGACATGGAGTAGATTATTCCTGTTTAATCTGGTGGTTTAATTTGTCTATTCTATGCGTCTCGGGAAACCAATGAAGAGATTTGGAAGTAAATTTGGAGAAAATTGTCATTGTTTAACAACATCCTAAAGAACAATCATTTGTCTCACCAAGAGAATGACTGAAAGAGTGTCTCACTCCCTACATCTCGTAATAAGGAGTCCACTGTGGATGTGGATATCGAACGGTGCCACAGGGGAAAAGGCTTAACAATTAGGTCAACAAGAAAGGTATTAATCTTTCCCTAATTGAAGGCTGCAGTACAATAGGCTACAATAATGCCGCAGTACATGTATGTCAGAAAAACACAAATGCTTCAAATGACTGATACCTCAAAGACTTCTGATTGGCTTAACAACAGCAGCTAGAAAACACTCGCTTTCACTGCGCACAGAGTTCAGGGTTTTCTGTGAGATGTTGTAGTTTGTTTATTTTATTATTTTTAAAGTAATGATAATAAACTGGTTATGTAGTTATATTGGATCCTGGAAACTCTTTACTACAGCAGTAAGTTCTTGCATTTTGTGACAATTGGATCATGAAAAGCCTCCAGCCAGACTAACCTACAAAACCTCAAACAATCATCCACTCTCAAATATCAAAGATTCCCACTGCTAGAAACCAAAACCACATAAACGGAGCAAACTCTAGACACCATATCCTAATACCACTGCTGAGCCATACACAAACACGTTCAGATCCTACTGCATGAGGAAAAAAATATGATTCCTTTAAAAAATGATACAATTTTCACATTCATTTTTCAATTAAGAAGCATGATTTTTCACAGTTCATTGACACCATCAAAACTGAGGATAAATTGTCAAGGGAAGTTAACAAATTATAAAATCTTTTTAGCACAACAACACGGAAAACTGCATTTTGCGTACTTTTTTGATGTAAATGTGTACTGTGTAGATTTTTTCTAACTGTAAGAACAGTAAAATCCTGTAAGTGGAAGCTAGCCAATTATAACATACAGTGTAGGTAATTCTACAGTAGTCCTACAGTAGTCTTTAACCAATTGAGTTAATGTTGTTTCTTATTTATATTTAATTTTATGCTATTGCTTATTTATTTACTGCACATGACATGGTTTAAGCTTTGACTTTTTTTAGAAACCACCTCAAGCACTGCAGCAATATGGTTGCTTCCGGTATAGATACATAGGAAGTGTCAGAGACGGAGAGTGGGAAAAGGCTGTGAAAAACAAAACTACAAATTAAGCCATTATTCAAAACTGTATACCCCGGCCCATTTAATAATATTTATAGGAAACTGTTGAATAAGCAATAAGCTTTATGTTGTGTCCATGTTTGGTGTTATAATAGTCATTTTGTAACAAATTTATGCAGCCAGGGACTGTAAAAGTTACCGGTGTCCTGACATTTTGTCCTACCCATCAGATTTTCCTATCCGGGTTTACTGCGCATGCGCACATCAATATAGCATCCTTTTTCTCATGCTAAACAACAATATTTAATGTACCTGCATTGCTGTAAGGGTAGGTTTAGGGTTGGAGTAGGTGTAGACTTTAATAAAAACTTTACAGTAGCATTTTTCATTGTCGAATTGTACTACCCACTGTTTTAGTGGGAGATAGGAAAATCAGACAGCGTAGGACAAATCGACAGAACAACACCTGCACCAAGAGGAGCATCTAAATCCCAATTAAAAAAGAGCACCGCCATTACAGACAACAGAGGATACAGCTTAAAATTTCTCTTGCCGACTTATTCAAATTGAGATCGTGTTCTATTCTGCTGGTAAGTATGGCTTACTCTATATTTTTTTTCGGCTCTGGATTTCAAGACCATGCAAATGTCTCTATTTCTAGGTAGTTCGTTTTGATCCTTATTTTTGTAGTCTGTGAACCAGGAATGCAACGTAGCTTAAAATAAGTCGCCCATCCCATCCCCAACAAAGCAGACTCACGCTCACACATGCATCAACTACAAAGACCCTGAAAACCCAAAGCATCAGACCCACAAACATCAAGGTTAGAGTTGTTTGTGTAGAGAGGTCTTGTGAAGGATTTTGGGATCCCACAACAGTATCTGCAAAACTCCATCGAGTGTCACATTTTGTCGACTAGATTACAAACCTGATGCTGTCAGATTTTGTAAATATAGCCATTAGTTGTCCTAAATGTGTCAACTTAAGGAATTGAACTAGGTTTTAATTAGTGGTGGGCCGTTATCGGCGTTAACGTGAGACTCTTATAGGGCGATAAAAAAAAAATATCCCCGTTAATCTATTCTCAAAGTTGGGTTGGGAGCTGGGTCTTTACTAAGCAAGCTATGATGACTTTCATCTTGATATTTTATATAACCGACTGGCTGAGGCCAGCCTAAAAAGATGCTCAGGACAGTTGACGGGCCACTGCTGCGCATCGTCACGAAAGCTTATCTTTTTCACGTGATTTTAAGCTTTACCGCTTGTCGATTTAAACATTAAAGCATCCAAACACAAGACGTGGTAAGACTGAACAGAGTAGCTGGTTACTCGCGCGCTGTGTTCGGTGCGCACAAGAGATCGAGAGCCGCGTATCACGGACAGCGACACTGAACCGAGCTCTCTTCTGCAAAGTTCTCCTCGAAGTCCCTCCTACACCTGAACCAACAAATACAAATCGCAGTTTGAACAAACAAAAAGATGTGAAAGAGCCCAATTCAGTACTCGCGGTGTTCAGGGCTCACGCAGATAAAGGCGTCTCAAAACACTTGAACATCGAATTTGATTATTTTCACTCTTGTGCCGACAAATACATACAAAATATGTCAAAAAAGTGGGATGTGTATTTTATTGGATGCGTTCATCGTCTCTTAAAGTGGCCGCGCCTAATTTAGCTACTAGCTGCTGTAATGTTAATCCAAGAAAATGAAAATGAAAATCACTCACTGCTCTTGACTGAATTACTCTGTAGTTTTAACAGTCAACCCAAAAATTATTCAGACACCGGATATAATTTTTTATATATATAGCAAAACTGCAATAATGTGAGAAATGTTGAAGGTGTCTGAATAAATGTAGGTTTGATTGTATATTTCATTTTTACATTGAAGACTATCCAGTGCTATTTTACATTTAATTATTTGGTTTCTGTACCTTGACACCTACAAGCTTAAAAAAAACTTAAACATTGTGTAAATAGCACAAATAAATAAAAATAAACGAACATACAAATTAAACAATTTCAAACAGGGCCCACTGGTACAACCTTCACCGGGGCCCCGCTGACCCTAGCTACGGCTCTGCTCACGCCTGTTTCACACATACTCCATCTGCAGTGCGTATGTGTGAAACAGGCGTAAGGTTGTTTGCACCTTGTGCAATGTAGAATTAGTTTACAGTTTTTTCAAGCACTTTGTGATGCATTTTGGAAACAGGAGATGAGCCCCTTTTCTAATGCACCACCTGTCTTGATAAACCCTTTCTCAAAGACTTACTGTTTGTCAATTTTATTTGGGTAACACACATATTCTGAATGCCTTCGGCAGAATTCAAATGAACCATTTTAATCTAGATTAATCTAGATTAATTTCAAGATAACAGAGAGATTAATCTAGATAAAAAAAATATCTATGCCCACCTCTAATTTTAATGCAGTTTCATGTTGATTTTCTCAAATTTCTCAAATCTCCCACTTACAGGAAGTCCCAAATGCAACATTTCCTGTTAACTTTATCATATACTGTCCTCTGCACCCAAATCTCATCTGAATGCAGTGCAGTCCATCGCTTCAAACAAAACCATTGACTCTTTCATCTTGCGTGTGCTGCAACGATAGCCTGCAGAGACATGCAAACTAATGAGCCTCAAGCTGCAGTTGTGGGTTGATAGTAGATGCCACACAATATCCACTAAATTACATTTGTTAAATTAATTTGGAACAGAGAAGGGTGCCATTGAAATGGAATGTCATTCCCTGGGGAAGAGGGACTGTGGAATTGGGGAAAGGCTGGTGTGTCCGTCTTTACCTTTTTGGGTGAAAAAAATAAATAAAAAATGGCTTTGGGCTCATGAGGCCAGTGACTGCATTACCTGAGCCTCATCTGGTGAACGCGATGAAGCTAAACCTTTTACCCACTGAAATTGGATCACTGTGTTGTAGGTTCAGTTAGTTATCGTCATATAAACCATGTACAAAATACAAAGAAAATCTTACTTTAATGCTTCTCCACAGTCTAAAGACAAAATAGAGCTATAGTGTATATAATATAAAAGGTATTAACAATAAAATATACATGTGCAGAAGGATCAATATTAACAAATTGTTATGTTAGTGTATTAATATAGTACTTATTAATATTAAGAATAAGCTAGAAATATTTAGAAATATTTTAGAAGTTTAGAAGTTAGAAATATTTTATTAAAATTTTAGTAATTCAACTTAGTTTCCAATTTAATATTTATATTTTATTTTAACTTTATTTCAGTTAACCCTCTGGGGACGGATTGGGCGGTACCGCCCAAAATGGCATACTTTTACAAATGTGTAGTTATCTCAAAAACTATTAATGCTAGAGAGATGCGTTTTTTTTTGCCGTCTTCCTCAGATTCCACTGAAAACAGCGGTATCCAGTTTGTATATTAAACACGCTTCCCTTATTGCGCAATACCACTGCGTAAACAGGCCAATGAAAACTATTATGTTAGGCAGATTCAACACACAACAACCAATGTAAAAACCGCTGGGAGGAATATTTTTCTAACCCAATCAGAGGAAGGTTACCATGATTTATTCTAGCCATTCAGAGGACTCTGTAGCTCTGCTGTAGCCTTGTAAAAGCTGGGCTGGACTATAGTAAAACGACCTCCAGCCAGGTGTAATCAATAACCGATCGGAGAATCAGCATGAGGTGGAGAAAGCAGAAAGCGATCGGAGTGTTACAGAGAACGATCGGAGTATTAGCGAGCACAAAGAGATAAATTCGAGAGAGATATAGCATTATTACAGAATTGTTTTATCAAAATTGCAAGCAGTAAAAGATTTAGGGCAGAACAAGCTCTGGAACAATTACTGGAAAGTGACGAGGGGAAATCTGGAGCAGACAGCTTTTACACAGATGACGAAGTATTTTACCAGAATGGGGAAGATCCATTTGAGGACTGGTATGTAACTTCAAATAACCTCTTTATCATTTTAATTATTATATCATACATCTTGAGTATGTATATGTTTCGGATTTTTAGTCAGATAGCGATTGAGGCATGAAATATTTGTTTTAGTGTACCATACTACTCTTTCCCTGTAAACTCAGTTCAAGAGTGGTGTGCAATTTGTTTCAATAGACTGACTTACTCAACTAAGTAAACTGCTCAGGTCAAGAGAGGTGAAGTGTGTTTTTAGTGTACAGTGGAGTTTCATAGGGTTACATGAGTTTATAGGAGTTATTTTTTCTACATTGAATTTTGACACAAAAAAAGCTTCCAGTTTGATTGTGTATTTGCTCTGATGCAGAATGCAGACAGGACAACTCGCCGCACACCCCTACCCATTGTCCCTTGGACCCAGCAAACCCTGCACACAAGCCTGCAGATGTCAGAAAGTACTGTGAGCACTGCAAGGCAAGCAAAGTGTACAACAAGACCTCCTGGCCTTGCTTTGCTCACTGGCATGCCTAGGACTGTTTGTAAAAAAAAGTTAATAATTTAATTGTTCTTTACACATTTGATTAAACAATAACACATTTCTGTCAAGCAAAGAGTTTGAAAAAAAATTTTTTTTTCAAAAACTGTTCTATATTGTGTGTTTTTCAGTAATAAATGACAAAAAAAAATCTAATTTTCGTTTTTGAAATTCTCTAGTTTATTGTACAATTTTTCACTCATACTTCCTTTATAAACACATTGCATGCATGCTTATGGTAGCTTAGGGTCTTCTGAATCCATCGATACCAAATACATGGTGGTCCATCATCATTACATATGGTTTATAAGCCGAAATGTAAAAATAGAGAAAACAGACCAAAAAGGGCTTAGTCCCAAAAATAAAAAAAACCGCCTAGGACTGTTTGTAAATAAAGTTAATTATTGAATTGTTCTTTACACATTTGATTGAACATTAACCCATTTCTGTCAAGCAAAGGGTTTGAAAAATATATTTTTGGGTCAAAAACTTTTCACTTTTGTTGTGTGAGGTAGGATTTTCAGTAATAAATGACAAAAATCTTATTTTCGTTTTTGAAATTCTCTAGTTTATTGTACAATTTTTCACTCATACTTCCTTCATAAACATATTGCATGCATGCTTATGGTAGCTTAGGGTCTTCTGAATCCATCGATACCAAATACATGGTGGTCCATCATCATTACATATGGTTTATAAGCCGAAATGTAAAAATAGAGAAAACGGACCAAAAAGGGCTTAGTCCCAAAAATGAAAAAACGCCTAGGACTGTTTGTAAATAAAGTTAATTATTGAATTGTTCTTTACACATTTGATTGAACATTAACCCATTTCTGTCAAGCAAAGGGTTTGAAAAATATATTTTTGGGTCAAAAACTTTTCACTTTTGTTGTGTGAGGTAGGATTTTCAGTAATAAATGACAAAAATCTCATTTTTGTTTTGAAATTCTCTAGTTTATTGTACAATTTTTCACTCATACTTCCTTTATAAACATATTGCATGCATGCTTATGGTAGCTTAGGGTCTTCTGAATCCATCGATACCAAATACATGGTGGTCCATCATCATTACATATGGTTTATAAGCCGAAATGTAAAAATAGAGAAAACGGACCAAAAAGGGCTTAGTACCCTAAGGGTTAATGCTATTAGCAAAATTAAAACCAAGCCCTATATTCAATATTCTGTTTCAGCTGGAAATACGTCACCTCATTGAAATAAAGTCGACAGCAACATCCGGTTCACGTAGACTTTAAATTACTGTCAGATGTAAAAAAAAAAAAAAAAACATCCAAAGAAATACATAACGCTTATGCTGTCAATATAATATAACAATTGTTATTAATATCAATATTTTGGAACAGCTGAATGAAATGGTAAATTTTTGCCACTAGATCAACTAGGTTTGTGGCAGAGAAATTTTAGATTAAGTCAGATTTAACTAGGTTCAAAGCAAATATACTAAAATACAGTGGTTGAATAATGATGTCACTTTGTAGGCAAAAACCCAGAAGCAAGTTAGCATTTTACTTCTGCTTCCATCTTCCCAGAGTAAAAGGTTTTTTTTTTTTTTTTTTTTTTTTTAAAAGGGATTTTGGTTAAATCCCTAAAACAAGGTCAGTGCATGGTTCACACAGGCTCAAGATACTTTCACATTTTATTCTATAACATAAAACACACCAGTTACACCCCACTCCTAATTTTTTTTAAACTGATACATTCCTTAAAAAAAGACGTTTGATAACGAGTTACTAATTTGGACAACATAGCACCGTCGGAGACATTAATCGTCATTACGCTGAACAGTTTATCAATTTACAGTATTTTTCAGCTGTAGTATAATGTGTTATACAATTTATCATACAATAACCAATTAATTGCTTCCCTTATTTTATATTGTTGGTCGATGGCCTACTGGTTAGAGATTTTAACTCCTAACCCTAAGGTTGTAGGTTCGAATCTCGAGCCTGCAATACCACGACTGAGGTGCTCTTGAGCAAGGCACCGAACCCCCAACTGCTCCCTGGGCACCGCAGCATAAATTGCTGCCCTCTAAAAAAAAGGCATTTTTCTCGAAGGAACCAGTGTCATGCTAACAGCCGATTTGCCTACAAAGTGACATCATAGTTCCCCCACTCTATTATGGACACAGTTAAATTACATTTATTTAACAGATTATTTACATAAAAATGCTATACATATCAAATTATCGTATATACTCTATGTAATGCGATCTGGGAAAACCCGTCGGATTTCACGCTGGGCTGTATTCAGGAATTCCAATAAATAGATTGTATGTAAATTTTGTCAAACTTAGGGTCTCATTCAATTATTATTCTATAACATCTTTTCTAATATATCTGAAAATATATTGACAAAAATCACTTGTTTAGTTTAGAAAATAGCTATCTATTTGTGCTTTCTCTTAACAACACAAAAACAGTTAACCTTTCAAAATATATCAAGTAAAATATATAATAAAGGTGTATCAATGCACATTTCCGGCCAGTCCTGTGTAAACTACGGCATGCAAAGTTTTTATTTTTATTTTATTAATTTATTTTTTAATATCATGATACGGCGGAGCGCAAGAAAACTACGCAGTCTGAAGCTTCTCACTTTTTAGATGATCTTGCTCTTCTCAGTCTGCTCAATCGTGGTGAGGTCAGTGGAGCATGTCCTCCAACAAAAAACGACCATATAGATCGTTTGTGCAAGCACCTTATTACGACCTATATTTACGTTTTAAAGTTAAGCGGGCTCTAGCGGGCGTAAAAATAATGACAGTATCGCGTTGCATCTGCCATCATGAAATGACGTATAACTTCATTACCAATCAAAACGCACGTTTATTTAAATGCAATGTGTGGAATTTTTACACCGATCCCACAGTAATTCATACATATTTTACTAGGTGGCTTATTCATTCGAATGACGACACCTAACCCCACCCCTAAACCTAACCCTCACAGAAATCATGCTAAATTATGATTTATTGACCATATACATTTTCGTGCACGTCCGTTCCCTGGGATCGAACCCATGATAGCATGATTACATATCAAGGTATAACGCAATAATCTACCAACTGAGCTACATGAAATGCAAATCAGAGAGCAAATAAAAAAGTACAAAACATTAATATGAAAACAACCTTTTGCCGATAGGGGCACAATTGTGGTATACGCTCTGATGGGTCGTATTTCATGGATTTGGACAAACAACCTATACGAGCATATTGGTTGGAGGACAGGTTGGGTCAGTGTCCTAAAAGATCTTATAATGGACTATTTCACATCCAGAGATGAAGGATCGGATAAAGTTATGTCAGATGACAGTCTGTTATACACAGGTGAGCTGCGCTCGCTTACAAGGTACACTATTCATGCTATCCAAACATACAAGGGGTGATCAAAAGTCTAGAGACTATGTCCATCATGATAAACAATGGAAAACTGTCCTCTTCAGGGTAGCATTAGTCTGTTTGTGTCATGATGCAATATAGCACTCCAGACAGACAGCGATCGTTAAGTAGTAGTGAACCCATCTCACTTTAAACCTGTGTTTCTCAAAATTCCATACAATGTTTTTTTTTTTTTACATTTATGTCAAGATGTACTGTGCAGTGACTGTTAAGTAGCACTGCTAAATTAAAAGTCTGAATCCGATGGAGGGCAAAACTTTGATAACAGACAGGCTGTTTCTCTCTGAGAGGGACACATTTCCATTGCCACTGAAGAAGGAGACAGCTGGTCCTGTCACTGAGCTCGACCATCCTGCAGTAGGTGGTAAAACTCCGGAGAGGGATATCTTTTCCAGCTCCAGCTAATTACTGAGCCTGCATGTTCTCAACAGACTGTGAATGACATTGATGCAGAAAGAATTTCGTTTTATTTAAATTTAATGTCCTGTTTGTGAGTTTAAATACAGATGAAGTCGGTAAAACAGTTTATTTCAAATACATTTTCCACCCTATTGCTAATTATGACGATATTATAAAGATGAAATGTGGAATATTTTAAGGCTGAATAACACAAAGGCTATCTAGAACAGATATATATATATATATATATATATATATATATATATATATATATATATATATATATATATATATATATATTTATATGTATCAGTATAGTGATATAACACTAGTATTAGTACAGTGCTAGTATTAGTATAATATTCTAGTACTAACAATAGTGCAGTATTAAAATCAGTATAGTAGTATAGCACACATATTATCTACTATAGTATAATTATGAGTATATTGATCTACAGTAGCGCTAATAGTACAGTACTAGTGCTGGTAGCTATATTATTCTAGCACTAGCATTAGTACACTACTAGTATTAATATAGTAGTCCACAGAGTTGGGTAGTAACGAGTTACATTTACTTCATTACATTTACTTGAGTAATTTTTTGGGGTAACGAATACTTTTCGGAGTATATTTAAAGATGGGTACTTTATACTCTTACTGGAGTAAGTTTTTGGGGAAAAATCTGTACTTTTACTTCGTTACTGTGGGCGACGCTCCTGTCGTTACTTTATCTTAATGCAATAAATGTTATAATGCTTCAGTTTATTCCAAACGCGCCGTCTACTTTTCTCTGGGCAATGAGCGATGCACATTCGCGAATGATTCATTCTTTTGAGTCAATTCTGTTCAAAGGCTTGATCAAACCAATTGGCAAACGAGTGAATTGGTTCATGAATCAGTTTGAATGAGTCGTTCAGTTCCCTGCCGCACGCGCTGAGCGTCTGAAGTGGTTCACTCGGAGTTGTAACGTTTAAGAACAGAAAGAGCGTTGAAAACGTGGCTGGAACTGCACTGAATTGAAATCTGCAAAGGCTATTATTTGCTAGCAATGGCGATCCTTATTAGATGAACACCGCGTGTGCTGTCTACTGTTTAACAGGTAATAACTTGGGCTACATTCGATTACAGTACACGATACCACTGTGACATTAGTTTGTTGTACGTGTGTGGCTTATAACAGAGGGGAGTCAAGTTGAATGCAGCTTCCAAAAGACAAAAAATAGCCGATTAAGATTTTATTAATTTTAATACAATCACACTGGTGCAACTACGTTCAGCGAGTCATATTATCAGCTGCTAAATTCAGATCTTTGATTGTTTGCAGGCGCTTAGCCAGAGATAGATGCGTTTATACAGCCCTGCGCATTATAACAAATCACAAATGATTCTATTGAGCTTATTAAAGCATTGGCCAATCAGATGTGTTCAGATGAGTCATCGCTGAAATGCCGGTGCTTCCTTCAATCGCTCGCTGACTGAATACCTCTTTCTGGCAAATTCTCTCGCAGGAACAACAAAGTGCAGATGTGTGTACGAATCTTTAATTAAGATATTGATTTCACAGTGTTAACAGTTTCAGTGATTTTAATGGGAGTTTCTGAGAGTGATTGAAATTAGAGCCCGACCGATATGGATTTTTGGGGGCCGATGCCGATATTAACTCGAAAAGAGCCGATTTATAAGCCGATATTTTGATTTTAAAAAATAATCTGGATATTAGACCCATTTCCTATAAACTGCAATTACACAACATTCAATAGCAAAATATCTGCCTGTTCTATGTATGTGGGCTGTATAAACCATTTTCCAGAATGGACTATGTTAAAAAAAAAGCCTTAGATTACAGTCTCAATGACTAAACAATTGCACATCAAAAGTATATATTTTTTAATGATCAAAAAACAGTCTGGTTTTAAACATTTAACACTTTTACTTTCTTCCAGTTGAAGCTGGTTTTAACAGTCTGTGTGTTTACTGTAAATAAATTATAATACTAAAGTTAAAGTATTTGCAGAAGTAGTCCCACACTTTGCTGCTACAGCATTCACCTTTTTCAGCCATCTGTAGGCAGAAAGAGAGACGGAGAAAGAATAAGCATGTGTATTAATAATATCATCATGTATCATTACTCATGTCATCATTAGAATTATAATAATAATAAACTGGGATCTCCTACATAGGCAAAAATGAGAAATATATATATATTTTTTTTATTTGTCAAGCAATAGGTATTACCTACTTATATTTAACAATATTATTTCAACATTTTCCTGTTATGTCTGTAAAGCTGCTTTGAAACAATATGTAAAAAAAAAAAAAACGCGCTTGTTCAGCTCACATTTATTTACATGTCCCCTCTGGTTTAATCATTTCTGACGCACCTACTGTAGTTACTGTAACTACACTATATTTGCTCTCACAGACACATTCACAACAGACCCGTATATCTTCTCCTCTTCTCTTTGTGCAGTCTGAATCAAAACATCGTCTTGCCTACTATTACCGGAAGATTACGGAATCAATTCGAAGTTGAATGGTTAACGTTAGTGTCATGAACACACCGCTGTCAATTTTGAGAAGAACCACCTTCAAACAAGTTAATAGCAAGCATTTAAGGGGCCTGCTAAAAAGGAAGCTATTAGCGTTAGAGTAACGTAACCAGCCTGAATTCACCAAATTGTTCTCTGGAGCTGAGGGTAGCCTCTTCTTCCTTGCTTCTCTCTTAATTCTCATCAGCAGGACTAGCGCTATCGCTCGCTTCTTACAACGGGACAGATACATGTTTGCTGCTGACCGAAAGGAGGAGGAACAGACTATGAAAGAGCTCCCGCTAAACGTTTTTAAAACTCCGCCTATGCCATAGCGCAGCGCAAATCGCGTTGTATCTGAAGGGCAACGCTGAGCCCAGCGGCAAGCGCCGTGCATACCGCGTACTGTGTGAAAGGCCCAATTACGCGGTCATTATGTGGGAAACACACCGCAATAGAATAAGTTAAACGCTAACGTTATAGTTTGACCTCCTATTAACGTTCGCGCTCTTCCACTGATAAACATGGTATTAGCTTTGTGGCTAATCTAATATAGCAATGCATTAGCGGCTGTAAGTGATGTTACAGAATATTTAAAAGTAATAATGATAGGACCGTTAGCTAGAACTACCACACAGTTTTTATATACAGGGTATGAACTAAATCTACAATCATTTCACATGACGAACAACAGACTCACCGTCAAAACAGTTGATCGCTTTCTTCTGTAGTGGACTTCTGGCGCTGTTGTTAACTCTGGAGCTGCAGAGCTCCCTCTGGTGGGCACACTATGCAACACTCATAACATGAGTGAAGCATGAGACTCTGTTTCTCATGTTTCATCGGCCGTTATAAATGCCGATGCCGATTTAAATGCAATTAGCTTATATCGGCCGGCCAATATATCGGTCGGGCTCTAATTGAAATGTAGACTGTCAGTGAAAATGATCTTTAATAATGTAAATGTTATTTGCTCTCTTTCTGAACAATGAACGATTAGTATATTATAGTAATAGTAGTAGTAGTAGTAGTAATAGTAGTAGTATAGTAATATTTATATCACATTAACTTTCAATGTTAAATTCACA
Organism: Carassius carassius; assembly: GCF_963082965.1. Taxonomy (NCBI): domain Eukaryota; kingdom Metazoa; phylum Chordata; class Actinopteri; order Cypriniformes; family Cyprinidae; genus Carassius; species Carassius carassius. The sequence goes on from NC_081802.1 coordinate 17,982,305, forward strand.
TTTAATATAAAGTCAGTCGTATTAAAAATATGTTATGGCATGACACCTATATCTGTTACTTAAGTAAACAGACAGGGTTTTATAATAAATTACATACATTGGAGTAAAGGCTGATGAAATATATACATTTATACATGCACACATACATTACATACATTTTATCTATATATCTAAATAAAAATAGGGTCAGTATATATGACCCAAAGTAACTAGTAACTACTTGAGTAGATTTTTTATCCGATACTCTTTTACTCTTACTCAAGTAACTATTCAAGACTAGTACTTTTACTTTTACTTGAGTAAATATTTCTAGAAGTACTTTTTCTTTTACTTGAGTACAGTTTTTGGGTACTCTACCCACCTCTGGTGGTCCATCACTAATATCAGTATGGTACTAGTATGAGTACAGTTGTACAGCACCGCTATTATTGCCTTGCTAGTACTAGTTTAATAAAATGATCAGTATAGTAATAGAACTACTGTTAGTTCAGTGCTTGTAACATTAGCACTAGCATCAGTGCAGTGCTAGTATCATTATACTTGTCTAGCACTATTATTAGTTATGCTAGTAAAAATATAGAAGTACATCAATTGCATTAGTGTGCTACTACTATTACCATAAATAATCATTATAATGATTTAACACTAGAATTAGTACAGTATTAGCATCAGCAGCTATCAAGGCTGCCAACTCTCACGCATTCAGCGTGAGACTCACGCAATTGACCCAATTCTCACGCTCTCACGCCAAACCCCCATATTCTCACGCAGTAGTGCAGCAGTGAGGAAAAAAATTGCGCCGCATGATCTCGCAAAGCAGAGAGACCAGACAGACAGTTTAGTTAGTTTTTTTGTGACAATTGTGAGGGAGATACACAATTTATTCCCATAAACTGTGTAGTCAGCCGTTCTCCCTCCCATCTGAACCGTGTGAATTGTGAACACTGGCAGGTCAGTGAGTTACAGGACACTTCTTGTCTCTGTCCAGTTTAGGCTAGTAACTAATAGGCCTATGCGGTTATATACTGTAGTTTATATAGAATTAAGTTAGCATTAGTAGAGTTGTTTGTTGCAGCAGCACTGTGCAGTTATTTTACATAACTTTATCAAAAAAAAAAACAGTATCTGGACATACCTAGTAACGTTAGGGCTGTCAAAAAAAAAAAAAAAAGATTTTCGATTATTCGTCGAATTTGAAATAAAAAAGGAGGCTGCTTTAAGGCCCTGCCCGGGTATACTTCACATTCCAAACTTTCCAAAGGCGGATGAGCTCGACACGCAGTACCACTTCTGTCTCATCATTCACCTCGTGCGTGCACTGTTGTACGTCTCATAAATTGCCTGCACGCGGGCGGGGGTGCAGCTGTCCGCGAGCCCTCTTGATAATGAAAATGACATATTGCAGACGATGCGTGAATGCGGACGGCCCAAGTATATTTTGGCCTTTATCAGTGCAGCTCGAGATGCGATGACAATGTAAGTTTCATTGCATTATAATTTTCTTGTTAGCCTTTCCAGTTAAAGCCACTAGATGCAGTGCTGCAGCGATGTTCTTTCAAAATATTGCGGAAAAAAGAACAACAATGTGGAGAAGACGTTGTTTACGTCAAAACCTAAATCAAGCTGTTCACATAGAACGCATTTCGCACACTCGCGTCTCTCACAAGAGAGCCGGATGTTTAGAAAGCCATGTAAAATTAAAATGAAATTTTAAAAAACTTATCTCGAGAATTTATGGTGGGTTTTTCCCATCCCACTGCATCTCATGTTTTTAAATGTAAAATGGACTCTGTGATTGGCTTTCCGCGCTCTGTATTAAACTATGCATGTATACATGATGCTGTTTTGTTTATAGTTGTTTAAGGAACTTAATTATAATTGGTTTATAAACATTTTTTAAATATTATTCACTTAACACTCATGTATTCTAATGCATTTATTAAACGTGCATTAGTAATATTTTGCTCGATGCGCCCTCTTGTGACATCAGGATAGAAGCAAAAAGCTTCTCTTCACCCTAACTGAAAATATGCATTTTAAATTCGAATATAATTTGAAATTTTGATAATATACAAGTAAAAAATTCGAATTTAGTTTTTCAGCCATTTTGACAGCCCTAATGCCTAGTAGTAAATGTTAATTATTGTTTTCTAAACAGAATGTCAAGTCAGATATTTGATATTTGGTGGTGTCAGTATGGATAAATTTTTCTGTTATAGGATGTAATCTAAAGTGTCAGGGACAGGCAAGAAAAGAATGCTTGTATCAGCCATCCACACTTACTTACTTGCTAATGCAAGGATTTTGTGTTTGTATTTTTTTCCATACCAAGCCACGCCCCTCCATAAGCCCCCCCCCCCCCCCCCATAACAAAGCCACACCCCATAATCTCACTCTAAGCTGAACTCAAAAGTTGGCAGCCATGGCAGCTATATTATACTAGCATTACCGCAGTAGCTAGTATAAGCATAGTAGTATAACACTAGCATTATTACCATACTAGGATTAGTATAGAAGTATCATCATAGTGATCAGTATAGTTGTCTTGTACTAATATTAGTACAGTATTAGTAAACATACAGCAGTATAGCATTATTACTCTAGTAGAAGTATTATTATACTGATCTAGCACTAGTATTAGTACAGCACTAGTGTCAGTATATTATTACACTATTACACTATTACAGTGATCTAACACTTGTATTAATACAGTATATCATTAGCTATATTATACAATCCCCAACGTTAGTACAGTACTAGTATTAATTGAGAGGTCCTGCAATATTAGTACAGGAGTAGTGTGTGTATAGTATTGTGATTTTATTAGTATTATAGTGATGTAGAACTAGTATTAGAACAGCGCTAGCATCAGTAGCTATATTATTGTAGCATATTTGGTACAGTACTTGTTTTAATACAATAGTCCAGCATTAACTGCACAATACTAGGATCATTTTCCACCTTATTTTTTCCTTGTAAGAGTGGGCATGGCCATTTGTAAATTTAATGGGTCATCTGCTTCCAGTTATTTTTAGCTGTACAAAACAGCTCGCTCTGCTGCTCGATATTGCAAACTGGTGTTTCTTACTATATTATTTTAATGTGTTGTCTTAATTATGAACACACTGGGTTGTAGCACGAAGAATTTGACCATTTAATGCACTTTGTTATTTTTCTCATTCTTTTCCTACCATGGCTATTGAAGCAGAAGTCTCGGACATTCACAGAAAACAGCTTACTTCCGCATTGAAAAACACTAACATCGTTACATTACATGAGTATAGATGCATGGCACTACTATTATTGCCATACTAGTTTGAGTATAGAATAAATATCAGAATAATTATTTAGTATTAGCATCAGTAAACTTATAGTACTAATTTCAATTCATTATCCTATATAACTACTATTAGTATAGTAGTTCTGCACTAGTATCAGTACATTCTTTTTTTTTGCATAACTGCATTACTACTACCACTACACTGCCCTACAAAGGCAAAAGACCTTAACTCGCTAGACTGTGAAACTTTTTTACTTGTCCAGCCAAATTAATTATAGGTAGAACACTAGAATTTTAACAATTAGATGTTTTAGTAATGAAAATTATCTTAAAAAATTGTGAGCTCAAACTTGATGTTTACCCCTATTTTGAAGTTAATGTACTCTGCCTTTGCGTTGTCTGCAAAACGTGAGAATTCACACCAAGGCAAAAGGCAGTAACTTCTACATCATCAATATTTGGTTGTGAGTAACAACTGTATAAAATCTAGTGATCTTGGGCTGTCTCATATAGGCTATTGCATAGTAATGTCATTGTATTAAGTTTTTATTTTTATTTTGTATATATATATATATATATATATATATATATATATATATATATATATATATATGGTCTTTATAGTGCTTAGTTATATGGAGCTGTTTGGTAGATCACAATCTTTCTAATTCATTTGCCTACGCCGTAATTAAAATGTGGCATACTTTAATGTACAGTAAAACAAAGGCAAAACACTGTATAACTCCAAACCTGCTCTGCCTTGGTTTCTCTGGGGCTTTTTGAAGTTGCGGTTGAGATGACCCATTATTTTTTCGGAAGAAACAATGAGATTGACTCAAGATACTTATACACATGATAAAGGATGTCTTGAATCTCCCAAAAATATCAATAACTCATTTTCGACAAAAGTCAAAGTTACGGTCTTTTGCCTTTGCACGGCAGTATAGTTGTCTAACACTAATACTAGTAAAGCACTAGTGTCAGTATATTATTCTAGCACTAGCATTAGTGCAATACTACTACCAGTATAGCTGTCTAGCACTAATACTAGTACTGTGCTCAGATAAGAATAGTACATCACTAGTTTCAGTATTATTCTAGAGCTTGCATTTGTGCAGTATTAGTACCAGTGTATTTGTCTCGCATGACTACTAGTACAGCACTAGTGTCAATATATTATAACACTGGCATTAGTTCAGTACTAGTTGTTTAGCACTAACATCAGTGCTTCAAAAGACTCAGCGTGAAGTTCTACAGACCTAGACAGGTTTTCTTTAAGATTAAACTTGATCTGCTCATTCTAATAAAAGAACCAAGCATTGTTTCCAAAGCAACTCAGCTATGATGATGCTCGGCTAACCAATGCCAGATGATTCCGGAACCTCCTGCCAACAGCCACATGACACATTCAGTGGTTGTTAGCCAGAGACTGCTGAGATGCCTGCCTGCATCAGAATTCACCAGACACATACTACTAACTCAAACTAGCCATGCAAAAACATTTAAAACCGTATTTTCCTGTAGAGCACATTCTGGAAGCAGAACCTCACACCTCAAATGTGTGACATGATGGAGAGATATACAGAGAAAAGGAGTGGCTCTATGAGACAGCGAGGAATGAGAAGGACAGACTTCCTGCCAGGAATTCTTCTGCCATCATTGAACCATGAGGAACGCAGGATGCTGTCAAGATTGACCACTGACAACGAACTGTTGTCATTGCAGTGTATTTTAAGACCGACACAGCATGCCATCACACTCCAAAGTGAAAATCTGTTCCATCAGTAAATGACAAACAAAATGGAGTGCACCTGTACACAAAGATATATGTTTCGTTCTATAATTTATTCTGTGTTGGGTAATCAACAATAGATCAGCATAGTGGCATAACATAATATTATCTGTATAACATTAACATAATATATATATATATATATATATATATATATATATATATATATACCCAGATATATATTGTTTTTGGCCCTCCCTGCCAGTCCACTGAAACAAAATTAGGCTGAAAATATAAATAAAGATCTGAATAGTGCCCAGTATGAATATTATCTGCATCTGCTTATTCCATCTGAAGGCACGAATGGCAGCAACCCCGGCATGACCGACATGTTATTGATGACATGATATGATTTCATAATAGCCTCGCAGTAAGGAGATTATCACTGCCTGCACTCCCTCAAAATGGTGTTGCATGGAAAAAGATAAGACAAACAAACACAGTCCCTTCCCAACAGACCCTGAGGGGAACATTAGGGCTACGAGGCATAGCCATGTACGAATTACCGATGCTCAGTATTCAGTCTATCCACATAGTCCTGTAGCTTCAGGCTTAAAGTCGATGTAGTAACCTGGAATTTTGTGTGTTGCTATGTTGTTGTGCAGCAAAGCGCATCTAGATTGAGTAAATGGACTGTAGCGTTTGGGTCATTACGGTGTATTACACAAATCTGGAGCATTTGAACCACACACTTGCAGTTCTCAAAGGTTAAATACTCAACCAACCACCTCTTTAACCTCATGTTTAAGTTTGCACCTTACACCGTCTGGTAAATGACTCCTGTAAACTTTTATTAAATGTATTTCAAAATAAATTTCTATGATCTTAATAGTATAACATACTATGTTGACATTAATAATGCATTGCAACCTGGCACATGCAGTGTTACTGACTGAACCCACATCGGTTCCCTGAAGTCATTGTAGTAAGTGAAGTGAATTAATTTAGTCAGATATTTACATAGACACCCATTCCACAGCCCCAATAGTTTATTCTAGGTTAAACTATTCAGACTTATATATAAAATTATTATTTATTTTTTTTTCAGACCATTCGTCTATTTGCTTTGTGCTATGACAGTTTTTTTCATGAATTATGAAAATTAAATTATTATTATTATTATTATTATTATTATTATTATTTTAAGGCTGATAAATAGCATACAATTATTTATACACAATGGTTTACAATATTCTGTGGTAATATATTCTATGTTATGGAAACAAATAACTAAAACAAATACAGTACAATACCGAAGTCAGAAATACCAAAATGTAAAAATACCAACATAGCAAAATATGCTATAAATATCTAGTCAGATATATATATATATATATATATATATATATATATATATATAGAATGTATTATCAAATTCTCCCAAAGTCAAATTATTTATATAAACAATCCACATTTATTTGACAACTTTGTAACAATAAAAAAAAAAAAAAACATTATACATTTGCAAAAGAAAAGCATGTACCAAAATTTTCTTTTAATGTCAAAGACTCTTCTAAAACTAGCTTCTATAGTAACTAGGTTATACCATGGTGTATTATTGGTTAATTGTGGGACCAGTTAATCTGTATGTATAAGTCATTGCCGATAATAGCGTTTTATAATGTTGGTGGCTGGGGGCTTGGTCCTGGATGCCAGGTCACTGGCTGAGAAGAAAACATGCTCTGACCCCCAGGGGGTGAAGTCGCCATCTGTGTAGCCGTCATTAAACTAATGAGCCATGCTCCACAAACAGGAGAGCTAACAGAGAACCACTAAGCAGAAGATAAGTGACGTTAGCTTCTTCTTTTTTAGCTTGTGGTGAATAACAATCTGTTTGTTAGCCCTTTGTGTATAACCACCAAACAGTTTTTACTTGTATCTTCAATTTGACTGGATATTGATGTGCCGTATAAGTAGGGCCCCATCTGAATGTAAATGTGCTTCTGAAATGCCATATTATGTGACTGGGAGACCTGTGTAGGATTGATGTAGAATTCCAGTACTGCCAGCAATACTGAGGAAAAGAAACAAGAAAAACAAATGGCTAGGGTAATATCAATGTGTGTAATAAATTAACCTCCTCCAACCCGGTAATTACAGTCATCTGAGAAGATGTAAAAAACAGCATTCTCAAGTTTTGGGTATGGGTTCTTGCAGATTAGGATACATGGCAGAGTCAATTCTGTTCCTGGAGGGCCACTTTCCTGAGTTTAGCTTCAACACACCAGCCTGGAAGTCTAGTGATACTTAAGACCTTGATTAGATTGTTCAGTAGTGGTTAATTGGAGTTTGAGCTAAACTCTGCTATCCTAACTACACACCCATCTTCTGCTCCTGGAAATATACTTCCCTGCTAAGTTCAGCTCCAACACTAATCAAACAAACCTGAAACTGCTTATTAAAATCTTCAGGAACACTTGATAGTTACAAACAGGTATGCTGGGGCAGAGTAGGAGCTGAACTCTACTGGAAAGTAGATCCTTAAGAACAGGATTGGGCACCGATATTATGCACCAATACAGTGCTAAATACATTTAGCTTTGTTTCAGTATTGCTGTCCATGACCACATAGGTCACAACCCACCAGTTGAGAACAACTTAAAACACATAGGCTTGCATTTATTTTTTTTAAACTTTTGCCTGTTCAGGTGTCTTACGACAAAGCAGTGTATCTTGTGTTTGGATCTCAGTGGGGATATTTAGTGCTAAATAAAGCTTTGTCAGGGGTGGCCGATCTTCCTCCTAGAGGGCTAGTTTCCTGCAGAGTTTAACCCAACAAACCTGCCTTAAAGTTTCTAGTGTTTCAAATGGCACATTTAATGTGAATTTGTGGTTTTGTGGACTTACAATGGCCACTGTGTGTGCATATCCATGAGACCATAGCGTGCCCCAATCATCATTTTAGCTTTCAGAAGGGTGCTTTCTTTGAAGCAACTATCTGCCCTTGATGCACACTTCTACTAAGTTCGCACTGAGCTTCACAGCAGACCTTTACCCAACAGATAAAGCAGCATTATATCACAACATTGTGGACTGTCATAAAGGATTTGGACATTTGGGAAAGGGCCTAAGTCTGTAGAACCGGGATCACTGGTTCAGGTGTGTTTATGCTGCGTTTCAGGCAGGTTTTTGAGCCCGTAAATCATGACTTCAAACCACGACTCACGACTATGTAGCATTCCAGGCAAGTCACGCCAAACTGCCTCATCGCAAAGAATTGTAGCTAGATTATAAATTTTATTGCAACGTTATATTGTCCTAAATTCTATTTCTCACTGGGTGCCACATGCATAAACCCTGCATCCATAAGCAATATTATCCATAGGGGCTGCCATTGTTGTTTCGCTGGCTATGTGATGCCAGAGCTCGGAACTGGGAGTACATTGATCTAGTACAAGTTCATGGGTGGGAAGTCACGGGTTTGACTGCCATTCCATTGCACTTTCATGGGCAGAAGGTTGGAAAAACACGTGTTACGGGTTGCCTGGAACACAGCTTTATTCATGGTTGGAGCTAAACTCCACATGACAGTGGTCCTCCAGGAACAAGTTTTGGACACCCCTGTAGCAATGCTTTCAAAATTTTTATACATGTTGTTATATACTTCCTTGCATGTTCTGGGAGGCTTCTTACTGGTCCAACAGATTCTATATGCTATGTTGGTCTCTAGGTTTCCTCATTTACCCCCTTCAGTATACCTGGGTTGGAATTCTTCCATCTATATTACTGTCTACTACCTTCCTGAGTCTGATTTTGCAGAATTGAGCTCCTACCTGTCTCACTAGAAACTTCTAGGAAGGGGGTTTGGAGCAGGTTGGTGCTAAACTTTGCATGCAAGAGCAGGATTGAAATCCCTGCTGTAGAGTTTCAGAAGTATGTCAAGATACCAAAATCTGCTAGACATGAAGATTCCAAAATCTGCTATCAGCAGGCAGAGATCTCAACAGTAACACAACAGTAACACAAACATCTCATCAAATTTCCTTAGAATGAAATGATCTGAGCTATATAATCTAAATTATTTTTAGACCTCGAACTGAATGGATTTGTGTCTATCTTGGTGTCTTTTCAAGTCTCCTGACATACAGTATAAAAAAGCAACTTTTTTAAACAATGAAATATCCCTCAACAAACAACAAATAATGTTTCTCATGAGATAGGATTACAACAAACAAGTTGACCGCTGGTATTATTTATATTATTTTATTATATATATATATATATATATATATATATATATATATATATATATATATATGTTTTTTTTTTTTTTACTTTCACAGTACATTCACTCCTAATGAAGACACTACTGTTGTCATTCAGAAACAAGTTCAAAGTTTTAAAATCAATATATATAATTTATATATGAAGGCATATACTGTGTGATGGTAGAGATGTAATATATTGAATCTTTTGGCTATACCTCCCACCTCTGACATGTGACCACTGATACACATCCAATAGCTTATAAATGATCTAAAAGCTGCCATTTCTACTCAGTCTTTACACCAGCATCTGTTTGGATCACACATTTCACATGTAACCTCTCTTTGTTTTCCTCCGCTACCACCAGTATTTGTTTCCCCTCCTCAGTTTCTCCTTCTTTCCATACGAAGAGCTGTGTGTTTTTAGAGCTCAACTCCCTCTGGCAAAATTACATTGGCCTTCTCCACTGCTAGGTTTCCTGCTTAGGGATCAGTGCACAGTGCTGCTGCATCTACTCAACAACACACTTTAAAAGTAAAATATCCTAATCTTTGCATTCTCTCTGCGATGCTGTTGGTTGATCCTGGCCGTTGTGCTGCAAAATCTGTAAAGATAAAATGAGACCATCAATAGGGTTTTCTTGTAAACAGCTGCACTGAAACGCCTTGCAGTATGTACTGTATAGTGTGTTATTTTTAGCTCATTATCGCACCACAGCAGAGCTTAAGAATATGAACATCAGCTGATAATGATAATGATAGTGCCAGCATGGCTAGAGAGATCAGGAGATTTCTGCCCTTGTACACAGACACAATTAGTCAGTGTTGCTGACAAAACAGACGAGGCATAACCCAGGCTATTGTCCCGATATGCAAGCTCATGAAATATAACATAATTAGTGGGACTTGCTAAGAAAAGCATCACTACTGCTCATACTCAAGGTTAGGAATGTGGACTAACAATGAACCATAATGATAGCGATGTCAGTTTGAGCAAGTAGCATAGACTGTAAACATTAACTACAATATTTTGCCTGGCTCTGTATCTTTAGAAAGTTTTGGAGCAGCTGTCTCCGGCACTTATTTATTTTTCACAGCTCCACAGTTTCTTTGGAATTGGTGTGACTTCACCTCCCAATGACATCTTTCAAAAGGTAAGATCCTCAACACTTACAAGTCATCTTTCTTTTTTCAGTAGCAGGAGAACCTCACAAGCTGCTGCCAAACTAATTTTAAAACCTGACAGTGTTTCTCGACAATGACGGCTGAGAGGAAACACATCCACAACACAGATCCTCTAGTAGTCTTCTATTTGATTTTCCTTCAGAGCTTCGTTTTAATGAACGGCAGTCAAAACCTTCATCCCTGTAATTTGTCAGAAAAAGAGATGACTCAGTTAAAGGCCAAATACAAGATCCGCTTTGTAGGGAAATATGTCAGACGCCAAAAGGTAGAACCACAATGAGAATCCAGAGCGCTGTGACAGTTTCTTTCTCAGCTCACCTCATTTGAGGACTTCAGGGTTACGCAGATGTCCCAGACTCAAGCGCTCGTGTTCCTTCAAGTCTCAGAGCTTTAATGAGCTCATTACACACACTCTGAAAATGTCATGGACCCAGGCTATGAGCACAGTTTTTCCTTCTAGAATAGCATGTGGTTAAAGGCCGTTCACTGTAGTGCATCTGAGGTGAAACGCCATCGTGAATTTCAAACGCGGTTCAAATGTCACGTTTTACATTATGGTAAGATCCATGTCTTTCAAAAGGCAAACTTTATGAAACAGCCATGTTCCATAAGATAAGGGCGTGTGAAGCATTCGGAATCACGTTGCTACATGACAACAGCTAGCATTTAAATGAGTTAAACAAACCAAAAAAATGGACGATATTTCATAAAGGCACAGTTGACCCAAAAATAGCAATTCTATCATTATTTACTCACCCACTAGAGTAGTTTTTTCCCCATACAGTGAAAGTCCAATGCAAGGTTAATGAAAAACATATATAAAATATAATAATAATAAATAAATACAAATCAACTAAATAATTAATACGAACATTAATGAATGGCATTAATTTTGTTAATTTTAGTTTGGTTAGAAGTTCTAGAGACTGATGAGTAATTATAAATTATTTTGGGAAATCTTTGATGCTGTTGAGCACTCCCCGCTGTCGGGAAAAGAGTTGCAAACATTCTGGCAGCAAACAACATGGATAAAGGTTGTGGCTACAGGTCACACACCAAATTAGGTCTCCATTTGTACTAATTAAAGATGTGTCCATCACTATACGCAGATGGAAACTGGCTTCTAGAGTAATTGAGGTGTAATTGCTACGTATTCACTCAGTAATGCATTCATTGATTCGAGTGCAATTAGGTTAATGCTTGATTGTGGGTCAAAAGTTAGAGATGAAGTTGGTGAATTTGTGCTGGGAAGTATGGAAATTATTGGTCTTAGGAATAAGAGTTGTTACATTTCGGGGCCTGGAGCAGACACAGGAGTGAGCTCTGGTGCTGGAGCCGAAACTGGAGCGAGCTCTGGGGCTGGAGCTCAGTATTTTTTACCTTGCGTCTTCGGGAAGAAGAGTAATTCAGTCAGTGGGGTTAGAAAAATAAATGAATCATTAATTTATATTCTCTGTAAAACAAATTTCATTATCGTAATTATCTTAATTTTGATTCTTAAGTAGAGTATTATTTTAAGAATTTCTCGATATATTGACTGGGAATAACACCACAAATGTTAGAAAATGTTAACTTTGACACAATACAGCAATTCCCCAGAGCCATGTTAAATCTGAAAGGAGGCCATGGAGACCTTGAAAAAATATATATATTACACTATATGAAAGACAGAGATGAAATGCAGCACATTTCAACATTACTATTTGATATAAGAGAATAAAGCTGTGCTTTTTTTCTTCTTTCAGGCTAAGAGTGTAGAGAGGCACAAAGAGTTGGTGCGGCTGACATCATCAGAACCGAATTAATTTTGCTTCAGGCTGAGGATGGATGAACCTGCCAGACTTTTGGTACATCTCAGGGCTCATACACACCGTCTGCCAGGGGTTTCTTTAAAATTGAGGTTAGCTGCACACATTGCTTCTTGTTGGGATTGAAGTTCCACTACAGCTCTCTATAAAAGAATAACTGAAGCATATGGAAGTACATGCCTCGTAAACAACAACAAAAAATTACCACATTCGTCAGCTAACAATGCTTGTTTTTCCCAAAATAATAACATGTTGATAAGCTAACAACACATTAGCATGTTGTTAAGATAGCAGCATGTTAGCACACTGATAAGAATATTAGCGATATTACATCCCTAAACTATTAATGTGTTAACATGCTGCCAAACTAACATGTTAGCCCATTGCATTTAGACAAAGGTCTAAGCTAACAACACATTAGTACGTTGTTAAGATAACTACGATTGTTAAGGTGCACCATGTCAAGTTAGAAACACCTTCATAAGATTACAATATGTTAGCTAAAATAACTTTTTGTAATCCAATGTAATCCAACATATATAAGCCAAAAACAAGTTAACACGTTGCCAAACATAAAGCACATTAGCATTTTGTTCAGCTAACAACATGTTAGCAAACTGTCAAGCTAACAACATGTCAACATATCTGCAAGCTACAACGTTTTAAAGCTAAGTTACTACACTGCTTAGTTAACAACATGTCAGTAAATCTAGAATTATTTACACGTGTAAATAAGTGATAGAAATGTATATTTTGAATTATTTTTTAGTTATATAGTTATTTAGCTATATAGTATATAGCAGTGATTCTCAACCGGTGGGCCGAGGCCCACTAGCGCCATCTGGTGGGCCGTATAGGCAGTGGTAGACTACCCACAAATACATTTTTATTTATTTTTTAATTGACAAATCTTGTTATTTTCTAATTATCTAATTGTTCTTATGTATTTATTTGAACAAAAACACTCAAGTCAAGTCAAGATGCATTATCTAAAAGCTAATTTATGTTTAAATGTCGCAACACCAAACACGTCACAACGTCTGATTGAACGTTCGTTCAATCAGATGCAGTAATATTACGTTACTGTAATATGGATCGTTTTCTGAAAAGAAAAGCTGATGTGGGAGAAAGACCTGTGCAAGCAAAGGCTTTGAAGTGTGTGGTGAGAAAGTACGACGCTGAATACATTAAATTTGGTTTTATAAGGGCAGGTACTGAGACTAATCCGAAGGCGCAGTGTGTTGAATGTGGAGAAATTTTGTCAAATGAGGCGCTAAAACCATCAAAGCTGCAGAGACATTTGAACTCAAAACACCCGGGCTGTGTTGAAAAGCCAAAAGAATATTTTTTAAGGAAAAAAGATGGGCTTCAGGCTCAACAAAAAGTCATAACATCGTTATCAACTCAATCAAAAGTCACATTGAAAGCTAGCTATATGGTTGCCGCTCGTGTTGCTCGTAGTAAGAAAGCCTTTACTATCGCTGAGGAACTTATTTTGCCAAGTGCTGTGGATATGTGTCGAGAGTTACTGGGTGATGCAGCTGCAACCAAAATTCAGTCAATACCACTTTCCGATGACACCGTGGCTAGACGAATTGTTGATATGAGCGATGACATTGAGTGCCAACTCGTGGAACGAATAAAGGCAAGCCCTTATTTTGCCATACAGCTGGACGAGTCAACGGACATAAGCAACTCCGCGTTACTGTTAGTTTTTGTCCGATACTGCATGGACAGTAATCTTTGTGAAGATCTGCTATTTTGCAAAGAACTTCCAACGAGAACAGCGGCAGATAATGTTATGCACTGTCTTAATGAGTACTTCACTGAAAAAGGTCTTGATTGGAAATACTGCTCAGGTATTTGCACAGACGGCGTGGCGGCTATGACCGGAAAACTTTGCGTTGTTGTTAAACAAATCCAAGAGCGAGCGCCAGAAGCAAAGTGGACGCACTGTTTCTTGCACCGGGAAAGTCTTGCAACAAAGCACATGTCACCAGAACTGCATGAGGTCATGAACATTGCTGTGAAAACTGTAAACTATATTAAGAAAAATGCACTCAACTCAAGGTGTTTTGCAGCTCTGTGTGAACGACTTGATGCTGATCATTTGCAGCTCTTGTACCACAGTGAAATAAGGTGGCTTTCAAGAGGGTGTGTGTTTAATCGTCTTTTTGAACTGAGAAAAGAAGTGCACACATTTCTGGAAGAGCAACGCTCCCCTCTTGCTGAGCATTACACCGATGATCAATTCTGTGCAAAACTGGCTTACTCATCTGATATATTTGATCAGTTAAATCAGCTGAATGTATCAATGCAAGGCAGAAACAGCACAGTGTTTTTGGTTTCAGACAAAATTGAGGGATTCAAGAAAAAACTCATTCTTTGGAATAGAAGAGTCAAGGAGGGACGATTTGACATGTTTCCACATCTGAGTGAAACTTTGGAAGCCTCTTCTCATGTGCACATTTCAAGTGTTATAACCCAGCACTTGTCTCAATTGTCTCAAAAGTTTGCTGACTACTTCCCAGAGGACCCTCGACATGGAAACCTTTGGATTTTGGACCCATTCTCTGTGGATCCTGCTTCAGAAGACATGGCTCTCTCCACTGTGTTGGAAAACGAACTAATGGAACTATCAGCTGACAGTAGCCTAAAACTCAAACTCACTCAGGTTGACCTTGCTTCATTTTGGTTACTGGGTGCAAGTGAATATCCTTCTCTGTCAAAGCGGGCAATCAAATTTCTATTGCCTTTCACCACCACATACTTATGTGAGTCAGGGTTCTCAACTGTGACTATTACAAAATCAAAAACAAGGAGCAAACTGAAAGCTACTTTGAATGCTACTCTCCGTGTCAGTCTCTCACCCATTTCACCAAGACTTGATCTTATTATCTCCAAGAAGCAAGCCCAAGTGTCTCACTGAGGGTATGCAGAATATGCATTTTGTAGCAAGGTGTCTAAGTATATATAGTTTTTCTCATGTGAACTACTCCAAAAACCCACTCATGTAAATACTGTATGTTAATGTGTTGTGATTTACCTAGATGGACCTAGAGTGATGATGGACCTAGAGTGATTGTTGTTATTGACATGTGACACACCTGTTAGACTTCCTCATTTTTGGGTGGGAAGGATTATAAGTAACTTGTCCAGTTTTTCTCCAGATGAATTGTAAAAAGAAAAAAAAAAAAATATATATATATATATATATATACACACACACACACAGACACACACACACACACACACACACATATATAATACATGTAACATGTACGTAATGCTTCAAGTTTGTTTAGCATGCAAGAGTGTTTTAAACACATTCATATTGCCAATTGTATTTGATAAATTACACTTACAGTATGTAAATTGCAGTGAATGAACTTTGTTGAACATTTCTGCTAATGATTTGAGAGAATGTTCCCCTCTTGTGTGTATGACCTGATGTTACAGGCATGTTAGCCTGGATGTGGGGAAGTATTGTTAATTAATTTGTTAAAAGAGTGTTCCCCTTGTGTGTCTGACCCAGTCATTGGTCTGACTTGCCCTGTCATTGTTACAGGAATAAATGATTACTGAGTAAACCTGTCAAGTCTTTTTTATACAAGGACAGTTTTCATAGTCTATATCGTTGACTTGACCTAGGATGCTACAGTGGCATAAATAACAGCAGAGTACATCATTGTACTTTTTGAATTTTCTGTTATTCTGTGTTCATCATATTTGCAAAGGTGGTCCTCGGCATGTTTTTAAACAGTCATTGGTGGGCCATGAGTTGCAAAAGGTTGAGAACCCCTGGTATATAGAGTTATTTGGGTATTTTGTTCAGGATAAAATGTTTTGTTTAGGCTACTGTGTTTCCAGCCTTAATGTGTACTTTTGTAACAAACAACTGACTTGGTGATAAGACTATGGATTTCTCAGGTGTACTTGAAGACATAATTAATATGTTGCTAACCCTTACAAAGAATAACCATGGTTTTACTACAAAAATACCACAAAATATCCATGGTTTTGCTACACTAATCATGGTATTTGTAGTAGAACTGTGGTTATACAATTGGTAATCAATATGCCAAAAAACATGGCTACTGCACTTTTACTATTATAAAACCATGGTTACTTTTCGTAAGTGAAGCAACAAGTCAACACATTGCTAAGCTAACAACTTGTTAACATGCTGATAATCTTGCAGCCTGACCAGCTACAGCAGACCAGGCTTGAAGGCCTAAAACCACCTGAACCTAAATCAACTAAAACCAGCCAACCAGGTTAGGTTCCATGTGGGTTTCAAAATAATGGAGTGGTTTAATGTAAAATATCGTATAGATGTAACAACATAAAAATATGTACATATTAATTAAAAATCGGAGTGTATTTCAGAAATTAATTTTCCTGTTCCATGTGTTTGTTTCTCTTCTTGTGAATCGTCTGCGTTAGCCAGAGAAAAAAGGGGGGGGGGGGGTGTTGTTTTCATATATGTTATTTTCTCTTGCACCTTGTGACCTGTTTCTCTTATTTTTCAACTTCATTCAGCCACCTGGCTTCATTATGGTACCCGTTTACACAATCCAATCTATTCCTGATTGATCATGTCCTGTCCTACATTTTTATTTTATTTTGTTTCTTGTTAAACATCCTGTTTCACTATAAGAAATGCATCCCATTACAGAGGTAAAATGGGTTGTGAATGACATTTCACACAACTATTAATTACAGGAGCAAAAGGAGCAGCACAAATAGGTCAATGATTCCGCCTTTATGCCCTTTTTCCACCACTGGCGATTGTTCCTCTTTCTTTTTTAGCGCTGAATACCACCTATTAGCCATCAACCAGCATGGCACGTCAGCCATCGGTTAAATCAAAAGTGGCACAAGAGTCCAGTCTTGTAACACAACACAAGATGTGACATTCCAACTAGCTGCTGAGCAAACAAGCACAAAAAGGATCATTCTCCTAATTCTGAATCACACAACATGTCAAGATGCAAGCAAGAAAACGAGTGACAAGCAATTACACAGTTACAAACGAAAAAAATATCTGAGTTTTAAAGAAAATTAAAGGCACCTGACACAAATTTTAGGTTTTCATTAAAGGACACAGTAGCGATAAGAGTAAATAAACAGCCTGTCATGGCTAAATTGCTGTGTTGGATGTCTGTTTAGACATGTGATTGTTATAGTCTTTGTTGATAGTAATATTTAAAATGTCATATCTGCTAAGGCGGTTGTCAAGTCATTTAGCAATTTTTCTGTGACAAAATTAGATGGGTTTTTTTTTAATGAGTGGTATCAACAGAAGAAATAGTTTATAAAAAATTAAAAATCCATCATCCTTTACACAGCTTTACAAAGCCATGTGATTTCCCAGTGAGGTATTTAGTAGAATGTTCAAACTGCTTTTTCTCTCGTTTTCTAAAAGATAAGTAACCATGTCTAGACATTATCAGTGTTGCAATCCAGTTCTCCTAAAAAAATCTAACAAGTCAGCATAGGGATTGAAGGTTGTTAGGAGCTGGGAAAAAATTCAGTGACTTTTTGAGTAGCATTTATACACATGAATGCTTTGGGGACCAAAGCACTCAAACGACTTTCACAAATCTGTTATTCTGAAGTCTGCATACACTTTTACATAATATCATGCCACAGTAGGCAGAACAGGCCATCCAAATTTTATGGTGGAATCTGCTTTACACATTTTGATGTGCATCACAAGAATATGAAACATCACTTGGGAAAAATCCTCTCTTGGTGTAATTTCCATGAAGTGCAGAGCACTTTCCACACTGCAAACCCAAATTTGTCTATCTCCTGGATAGACTGTCTCTCTGTGTGAAATTAAAGTGATCTATAAATCCACATTCATATATGCATGTGTTTCATGTTGACTGGTATATGAACATTACACAACAGCTCTGCACATGAATAACGCAGAAACAGTTCAATCCATTGAGATTTCTAGTCAGAAAACTTTGTTCATTTATTGGAAATGCAGACAGTTATGAATGCTGACTTGGGAAGTGAATGTTCTGAACAAGTAACTCTGTAGGGAATATCTGACTTTAGTCTGACTTTTCCATGTGTGTATTCAGACGTTAGATCTTCATTTAGCCCTAATTTCTGACTCAAAACCCTCAAAGGAGACTTAGTGACAACAATCAGACCAGACTAGAACTATCTAACAGTCTACAAAACAGATGTCCATCCATAATTGATTCATGAAAGAAATGGCACTGAATAATATGACAAAAGAATGGAGAGATGATAAAAGTAATTGTTTTCTTGTAATGCCAGGATGTGTGAATAAATAACTAATGCATAAAAAGTGAAGAAAAGGGCAGGTGATTTATATAAAACAAATTATGGAGAGATGAAAAGTGCAAGGTTTGTGTTTGTAGAAAGACTAATTTGAAAATGTCACAAAGTCAGAGTCTGCATTAATGGAGTCATCCAAAAAAAATTAAATAAACAGCAAGTAGAAAGTGCTGGGTCTGTTGGCAAATGTTGTAAAAAGCAGAGGAATTGCTGGCATGTTTTCAAAAAGGTCACAATAAGGCTGTAGATCAATTATCACAATGTGAAACATTTACATTGACATATTTACAAGTCTGTTATTTGTAATTCAGGATTTCGAGGACAGGAAATAAAAACTGAGTAGCAGATTAATTGAGTTATAGCAAGAGAGGATGTTATAATAGACTCCAGCAAGATGAGAAGGGCCTGCTAAATTTCAAGTGCACACTGTAATTCTGTGACTATTATGCGACAAAAAGCTGCAGATTGGCTGATTTTTACCAACTCCTTTCCTAACTAGTGAGAATTGATCTGAATAGTCAAGGATGCTATGATTGGTCAGTCTACAGTAAGCTAGAGGGCAATAATGAGCAATCAGAAAAACAGTAATAACAGCAATGTGTGTTATCTATAGTTTCATTAGTATACAGTATGTCAGAGCATGTAAATTGCCACAATGAGAAATCATGGAACGCATATCTATGTAATAACTTTAAAAAATCATTGAATATTTTTTAACAACTTGCACAACTGATTTGTTTCAAAACAAGTCATACATTCCATTACTTATCCATATTTGCTGGCTCTTTTGACTTCGCTCTGCAAAACGTTGTAAAAAATGATCATAGAATATAATAAGAACCTTCAAATTGTTATGTTTGTGACATTGTTCGCGAACAAAATTTTCAAAAGCTTCAGCTGTAGAGAAATACTATGAAGTAATTGAAGCGAATTGAAGAAAAAGATTCTTTTTTAGAACGTAATGCAATTTGTTGTCAATTTGTCGTAATTTACTAAATATAATTTTCCACAACAAAAATGAGCGTCTTTGTAAGATATTAGTTGGTTGGTTGATGTTTACCACAATGTGGGCTTCCTTGGCTATTTTCATGGTGAGTAACAAGGGTAAAAAATAAAAGATAAAGTAAAAAATTAAAAATTATAATAAATACAAAAAAAAGGTTTTAAGGTTTGCTTTAGATAAAAACTCTAAAATTGATTCAGGGTTGTTTCTTTGAGAGTATTTTTGGAGTACCAAACCAGCACAATTTAATAAAATATTTTTAAGAGATACTGGACTCCGGCATGAAGGGTGTCTCGGTGGATGTTCATTTGATATTAAGAATGTTTTTGTTATAGTTGGACAACTTCCATGACTTTCTTCGGACTTTGCAGGTATATTGTGTCCTACATACACGAAGTTGTATAAATTCTTAGTTCATTGACACTGTAGCGTCATTGCAAATGCCAAGTAGAACATCGGTAGCCAAGCCAAGGAGAGATTTCGCTTGACTGACTGACCCCGACCAGGAACTTGGGGTAACAAGGGACAGAATGGCCTTAGGCTACTAGTCCCAGAAGCTATTAAAATCCACTTCAGAGAACAGGCAGTGAAATCGTATATGTTGTTCCAACTGGGTCATGCCAAGTTGCTACAAAGCTGGTTTGAACACAAATATACAGGGGGTTTGAAATGCCTGAGACCATACTGAAAATCTGGGAATCGTTTTCCATTTAAATAAGGAAATCGACAAGTAAGTTTTAAGATTTTGAACAATTAGCAAATGCAAGATACTCAAAACATGCTCAGTAACATCAGTTTTAGTTATCTTGAGTTTTTCTAATTGGTTTTAACTCACATTTGTTTTAAAAAAAAATTATTCAATTGGAAAAATGCAAAACAGAAGCCTTTTTTCACAAGTGGTTTTGACATTTGCACCTCACTCACTGTACTTTATTTGATCAAGTTCTTGCAATTCCCAAAGCAGATTTTTCATTCACTTTATACTTTAATAGAGACCCTTATATCTAAGTGATGCCCTACTTTCATAGCTGAAACACAATAGACTGGTTAGACTCTCAAACACATTATCCTCTGAATTGAAATGGACTTCCTGTGATCGATGGAGTTACAGCAGTGAAAACCACTCATGGTAATGCCATCCACTCATGGTAATGGAGTAAACCCAACACTCTTGAAACAGTGGGTGGGATGCCATGTTCATGTCAAACTAATATTCATACAGGCTACACCCTGTCTAAAAATGTAATGCACATGAAGAAGAATATGGGAGAATCTTTCAAGCAATGTTTCTTGTAATATTTCATACACTTAGAGATGAGTTATAAAGAAAACAAGTCCATGTTATAAATGTGAAATTATAACATGGAATATATATATATATATATATATATATATATATATATAATGAAATAAATTAAATTATATAATTAAATAAATTAAATTAAATTAATCTCAATAAAAAAAATGTTATGGTTATTCTGTAATTATGTGGGACTAATTATATTTACTTTCACGTAGCATCAATATTTCGGTCAATATTTTGATGTATTATTAATTATGAAACTTTGGATTAGTAAAGATAAGGGTTTTTTGGTGCTTTTTATTATATATTTTGCTTTTGCAAGGATGTGAACATTCAAGAAGTTTCTGCAATATTCTGGAATATTCTAGTGCTTTCTGGAACATACCAGAACATTGTAGGACTAGTCATAAAAGACAAAAATCATCCAAAGTACACCTCTGAAGTTTTGAACGACTCACTTTTGGTGTGCTAAACTTTTATTATCTTATTTTTATGCATGTACCATGTTTTATGCATGAATTATAACATTAGCTTGCATAAGTTGTCAACACATTTTTTATTTTATTTTCCATGAGCACTGTTAATGAATAATGATACATAAAAGTAATGTGATTTTGTATTCAGTGTGTCAAACTTCATAAAAGAAACAGTCAAAATAAAAGTGAACAAAACGTTTTTATAAATTTGCTTCACTTTGTTATTTATGTGAAATTTTGTTGCAGTTTCTCATAAACAAACAAACAAAAAAGATTGTTTTCAAACAAGTATCAAACAAGTGGGTCACCATACTTGGCTTCACTTTCACTTTTAAACACTGCCATTGTCTGAACAAACTAAAAGCCCCACCCAAAACTCACACCATTGGATAAGCCATTGTTGCTGTTATTGGACAGAAACTTAAAAAGACCAAAATAAATAAATAAAAGAGCAATATTTTTAAAGCACCACAGAGCCAAATAATTTACACTTTTCAGGGAAGTCAACCTAAACGTGGCTTATTTATAGTTGTCTTTTAAACTAAGGTAGGAGGTATTTTAACATCAAAAACATTACACACATCACCTTTAAAACCTAGTAACTCTATCTCTAAAACATTTTTGGAGGTGTTTTGCTGCCACAGGCACAACAGGTTCCTCAAAGGCCTGTGGCGAAGAACAAAGAAGAAACGTTCTGCCCTCAATCTGAACGTTCAGATTGTCCCCAAACCCTCAGGGGCAAAGAGAAATGAGGCAAACAAACCAATGAGAAACTTTGAGAATGTTACAGAACAAGGATGGTGAAACATCAGGAAGTCAGTATATATAAACAAGTGCCAGACACTAGAAGACAGAAGAAGGTGAAGGACATAGACAGGACAAACACACGTTTAAAGCATTTCCTGTAGTTTAACCAAGCGTGACAAGCCTCCCAAAAACACAACCAGGAAGGAGCAGAGGTTTGTGTCAGTCAGTTCATTGAAAAAAATCTATATTTTAATAGCTGTCTATGAAGAAATAAATCACCTGTAAAAGTATTAAATAAAAATAAATTACAATAAACCCTCAAAAACTGAGGTGCATAAGCTCAAATCATTGAGGCTGTCAACCAATCACTTCTTAAACCTTACTGTTTAAAATAAATAAATAAGAAACGGAAAGCATTAGCATTAAAGCAACAATTTTTAGACATCACGATTGGATTTCCAAACCCAAATATGAACCAACATTGTATTTTGAAACAATAACACCACAGTGGAATGAAAACCCAGGTGTGTGTCTGAAACCCACTTTCCATCTAAAAGAAATAATTTCCCTCATTGACTACAATTAACTGTGCCATTGTTGTCACAATTTCAAATCATTGCATAGAGTCTCTTCCCTAGGTACAATATTACCATGGTAACATGTTCTTGCACAATCGTCTCGGGCACCAGATTTAACAGTGAAGTTGAAATGCATGAGCACAGAACTTGGTTGTCAATATTTCACTTTTGGAAGATGAGAAATGTATGCTTACTCCACTGAGTAGTACCATTAAGAGAGAAGATTGTGTTTTTCATCAAACATATAGCATTATTGATTTTAAAAGAAATAGTTCATCTGAGAAAAAAATGTAATCATTATTTTTCAAGACATTATTTACTCAACCTCACATTGTTCCAAATTTCATGTGCCATTTTTCTCAGCGGAACGCATTGTCTGGGGACACAAATATATTATGGCCATGAATTATTAAATATGTTAAAATCATTCCTTCATTTTATTAATTTGTTCCCTCATTTAAGTCAAAGTGTAGCCTCAATTTACTTTGCATTCTCTCATTTTAGAAAATGGTGGCCATGTTGTACCAATGTGCTCAATTGTTTTAATAAATTGTGGCAATATTGTACTAATTCATGGTGAAGTATAGACTATGTGGTTAGACTATAGGCTACATGAGCTGTAACTGTGCTAATCTCATGAGAACATTTTTACTTGATCATTACTTGCATGCCACAAAAATTGTACTTAGCATGTGAACAAGTGTTGTGTTGGCTGTTACATTCTTATAAGAATAAATATGAGAATTAAAAGAAAAAAGAAAATAAATCATTTTTAGGGCCAGCAACGTGATTTGTCAGTATTTCTACCCTAAACAATCAAATAGAACAGTTATGTGCGTGTATGACAGCTATTGACAACCTAAGCAAAAGCTCTACCACAATGGTAACCAAAAAAACACACACACACAAAAAACAACCAAACAAACAAAAAACATAACTGTATGTTGTTTGAAATATTTTAAATGCTCAAAATAACGAAACATTAAAAACGTAAACTCGCAGGCCTTTCCATTTTCATAAAAGAAAACTCACACAACTCTGCACGAAGGCACCAGTCTGAACAGCAACAACACTGGTTGGATCGACAAGGGTAAATTTTGTTCGGGGAACATTAACAGAACATGTCAAATGATATTGGTGTGATCTCATTAAATATGCATGAATTTTACTCATCAGTACATTTAACTTAATTTAAGTTCAACTAAATCAGCTTAAATGCATGGAAATGCACGTCATAATTGTATTAAGTTAGACCAACAAGCTATTTTTTTTTGAGTGTAGTAAATCATTGCCATGTTGTACCAATTTGTTCCTTCATTTTAGTAAATTGTGGTCACGTTGTATTTATTTGTACCCTCATTTTAATAAATTGTGGCAATGTTGTACTAGTTAGTACACTAATTTTAGTCAATCATGGCCATGTTGAACCAATTTGTTCCTTAGTTTTATTAAATTGACGCCACATTGTACTAATTTTATCTTTCATTTTACTAAATCGTAGTCATGTTGTACTAATTAGTTCCCCGATAACACTCACTCTTAGCGCGCTAAGAAGACCTCGAAAGATATATCTTACCAAAGTTGTTTATGTTCCTAAGTGTGTTCCCCGAAGTGTCCCTTAGGAAGCTTCTTAGCACGCTGCCTCTTACGTCCGACGTTACAAGAGCGCTGTCCAAAGTCAGGGTGCTGAATTAGTTGGCATCCATTGCTCAGGAATCGATTTTCTACTTCACTCGAAGGTAAAATACAGCGTTAAGAAAGACAACACGTTCTATGCAAATGAAACATTCCTCAAATTATTCCAGTAACATTTATTTTAACATATTTTAAGATATCAGTAGAATATAGACTATAAATTAAATTATCAAATGGTCAGTAATATGTTCACATGATATGTTGTGACGGTTAGACGAACCGGGTATCCCTCGCTAATCATCTACCCTCCTTATCCTGTTGTGCCACTTGTGCCGCTTCTTGACGTGGGTTTAACGACTTATAAAAATTATATAATACACTTTTATATTAATGGTAAGGTACTTTTCAATCATAATTGATTGGCAAGCAGCTGCAGTTACTTCTGTTTAATGCGGTATTGATTGCCATTGGTTAATGTTTTCAATAAAAAGCAACCTATCTACAATGAACAGAGAAAGAGAGAGTTAGATACAGAATATGCTGGGGAAGCAACGTAAAAAAGGGCACCAAGCTTCTCGTCAGAGGAACTTGAAGTTTTGCTGGACCTTGCCACCAGGTCAGAGATCACACCTCTATGGTCCACTATAACCTGCACGTTTATGGCCGCGTATCCCTTTCGCGATAAGTAGCCTACGTCTGATCAATCACTGATGAATTGGCGATAGGGATGAGTGTGCCATCCACCAGGATGTAATCCCCCGGCATGGTGCAGAAGGGCATTGGTGACAGTGTGGATGCACCTCCACACCGAGGTCTTGATTAGGCCGTAGCCCTCTCCCATGACCTCGATGAAGCTCTCTGTAGCAAAAAAAAAAAAAAAAAAACGTAGCGATGAAAGCAGCTGGACTTCAGGGCTTAAAGCAAAATTCCGCCGCGTTAGCCTGGCAAGCGCAGGTCTGAGAAGGTCCAGCAGCTCCATAATGAGCTGTCTTGGTAGGCAATATTTTTTAATATAGCCACGTCAGGCAAAATGTCAAAAGGGCTTAAGTTTTGCCAAATAAAAAAATTGACATGGACTAAACGGCTCCGCGTCTGGCTCCGTCTTTGATTCAATACAAGGACACGTTGGAACTGGACACCACCATGCTTACCCATTTATAGACCTTAGTCATTTAGAGCCAAATTGTTTGCCAGATTTTAATTATCAAAAGTGATTGCCAATCCGCTTTAATTATATTATGAAAAAGCCTAGTCTAATTACTACCATATTAGTTCTGATACCACATAAAGTCAACTTCATAAATAGGCCTGTATGCATTGCTAACATAATTTATTATGAGTCTTAAAATGTCCATAGCATAAAATCATTGTTGAGACCAATATTGTCAACATACCATAGTTTGACTTGTACTGCGCTGCGCTGATTTCTAAAGACTGCTGCACAGTGGCAGAGACTAGCATCTCAAGCTCAAACAACGCTAAGAGAGAGCTTACGAATGGTCCAGACCAACCTTACGGTAGTGTGACTTACAGAAGATATACTTAGCGTATGAACGTGTCGGGAATTGTGCCATAAGGTTAAGAGAGAGGTTAAGGAATAGGTTAAGAACTACTCAGCGATAAGAACGTTTTGGGGAACTGGGCCTTGTTCCTTTGTTTTATTAAATTGCCGAAAAGTTGTGTTCCCTAATGTGTTCCTTTGTTTTAATAAATCATCACATTGTACTATTTGTTCCATTTAATTAAAGAGGCCAAATTAAGTTCTTATAAAATTTAGAATTTGTGGTCAACAATTTAACTAAAACGAGGGAACAAATAGTCAATTGTGGCCATGAATTAACTAAAACTATGAAGTCTTCATTTCTGCATTGCAAAAAAACAACCCCCCAAAAAAACTAAATAAAATATAAAACATAACCAAATATCATTAGCAGTACGTGGTAGAAGTATAGTATGGTAATTGTGGATGATTCTAACTGATTTCGATTGATGACCATTGATTTCCATTGACATAGTTGGATATAATCTTTAGTTATTCAATGATTTAATTTTTTCTAAAGTCAACACATTTAACATTTTCAGTGTGGACAGACTCAAGCTGTTGAAGCGCAACACAACATGGGTTGTGTCTGTTGTATTCTTTGTTTGTGAATGAGGCGCTAAAACAATTCTGAAGAATGATTTCCAGTTTCAGTCAGATTTCCTCAGAAATGCAAAGGCTTCAATGGCTGTTCATGTAGCTGTACATAATCTATGATTCAGCGCTCTCCAGAATTTGCTCCAAATTGAGCGAGTGATTCCCATCACTGCATTTCCTATCTGGACCACTGGTCATTAGACTCTGCCTGCACCTCTCCATATGCCCTGACATAATGTACACGATTTTATGAACCCTTATCATAGCTCTCGACGAACTCCCCAAGACCCCAACCAATCACATGCCCGGTCAAGCATCAGTCTGGGTCAAGATGATTCTCTCAGCACACATCGCAGAAAAGAAATGGCAGTTTCTTCTTACGAGGCTTAATTTCTCAAGCACAGGATTGAGAGGGCTAATGCTAAGTGGCAGCTCGGTCAACTGGTTTATTCATTTAGGCAAACAGTACTTTGGGAAAATCACTTACCACTTAGTCCCTTTCACCACCAAAGCTGCAGTGTTCAAGTGGATTTTGTCAACTAAAAAGACTTTGAATGTTTGACGTGGATACATGCAACCCATGAGCAAGGAACCTGTGGATTAGCTACAAATGTTAATAAGCTACTACAGAGACTTATAAAATGTAATTTTAATAATATTTAAAACCGACCGACTTAAGCATGGTTTACTGATTCCATGAGGTCTCAATTTTTTCCACTGGAGTCAAGTCTTAATGGTTACAACTACTGACAAGTGGATTTTTAAACCAGTTTAGTTTAAATAATGTAGACAAGACTTGTACAAATGAAACATCTACTAAAATATTTAAAACATTGAGCAAATAAAAATAAAGAATAATAATAATAACAACATTTTGAATAACTGTCAGTTGCTTAACATTTTTAACATAAAACAGTTTTTGATCATTAAATGTTTTGCTACTTCAATCTTACCTCGCTCTCTTTCAACATTGAAACTGAAATTTCACACTAGAATTTGCACTCTGCTTCTGTAAACAGTCGGGTCGGGCGACGTCTACAAAATTGGTATCGGACGATGTTTGCAGTGAAACATGCTATGGACGATAACATCAGCGGGGGTGGGGGTGTGCCCGAAGTATAAATCTCGGAAAACAAATAACGATTCCTAACACTATCTCTACGCCAGATGTGAGCGGCACGGCAACATACTATAGAACCACTGATTTTTAACCCTCTGGGCTTCTTCGCCCGAAAACGGGCGAAAACTTGAACGTTTTGAAATGTTTAATTTTTTTGCTTCATCGGATGGGGATGAAACTTGGTGACTTTTGTTGTATTACCTATATGAACACACAAAAAAATCAAGGAGATGATTCTGATATGTTAAAGGGTCGTAAAAAAAAAAGTCACACCTAGCTTCCTCCCGCCCGAAAACGGGCGACATAGGAAATGAATGGGAAATACGAAAAAATAGGAAAACTCAGAGAAACTTTTGGTGGTACAAGCTACAGATCAGCAACTGTGCTGAAAAAAAGTGTACAGCAATGAAGGGGTGACACTCTAGAACATCAAGAGTGCAAATAAGATCCCCCCCCCCACACACACACACACACCCACGCACACAAACACACACACACACACACAGATAAACTGGCGACTGCAACAGCAAATTTGTAGAATATTCCACATAAAATCAATAAATGAAAAAAAAAAACTTGCTCAAATGCACACACACACACACACACACACACACACACAGAGAGAGAGAGAGAGAGAGAGAGAGAGAAAGAGAGAGAGAAAGAGAGAGACTGGTAAGACTGCAACAGCAAATTTTGAGAATATGCAAAAATAAATAAATAAAAAATACAAAAAGAGACTCTCGCTCAAATGCAACACACACACACACACACACACACACACATTCACTCACACACACACACACACACACACACACACACACACACACACACACACACACACACACACACACACACACACACACACACACACACACACATTGTGTTCCCTTTCTAACCAAATGCTATAGTTTGATTCTAATCATAATGCAAAACCTGATACTTATCTAAACATTTTTGTTAAGAAAATAAAGTAATCATCTTTTAGAATATCTAAATGTATATCTAAATAAAAAAAACGAATAAGATAGAGAAATCATGTCTAAAACAACAAAAGGAATCAAAAAGCCTTTCTATATAGGATATATAGGAAGCTATAGACAGCCTACAGGCTGGTACAGGACATTACACAAAAGTGGCTATTTTTTAAAGCCACTAGATGAAGTTCTTCTCCTGGAACATTTTTTTTTAGGCTGGCACTCTATTTTGATGTGAAATGCTGCATTTATTGAATTTTTTTTTTTTAATAAATATAAAATAAAAAATTATATATTAATTCTAATGGAAAAAATAGCTCATAAAAATTATATAATTAATGCAAAGTATCATAAAAAAATCTAAAAATTCTAAATAATAATCAGAAAACATTATAGAACAAAAATATATTTGATTGGTTATCCTGGGAAAAAGTAAAGTACAATTTTAAGGCTTCGCCCGTTTTCGGGCGGGAGGAAGCTAAGTGTGACCCATTTACGAAGAAGCCCAGAGGGATAATAGAGATTCATATAGCTCAGTGTTTAGAGCTTATTATAATCAGTGAGGTTATCTACACTTGATGTGCCACAAAATCCCTGTAGTAATCTGGAGCCGTGTTCTATTTATGATGTGCCGACACAAATTTCTAATGATTTTCAATGGATGCTTTGTCGCGTCCAGTGTAGACAGACTTTAGCTGATTGCATGGCATGACACAACAACTGTTGCGTCAGGTGTAGACAAGGTGAAACGGTTGCCTGTTACATTACAGTGCAGAAAATTTCACTTACGGCATAAACAGAGTAAGCAGAGATGACTGAGAATGATGCTGAAAAATTTTCAGATCCTGAGCACCACTGACAAAAATTTAATCTTGTAAAATGTGTGGTATATACTGCTGCTCCCTAGCACAAACAGAGTTGTGAAATCTTGAATATGAAAGTGGAACTAAAAAAAGCAGTTTCAGTGCCAGGCATAATAGCGGCTCCCCGATGTCCGCAATTTATAAAGGACTATAGTATACTTACCCAGTGATATTACTGCTAGAGAAAGTATTGAAATATGTATTTTCCTCCCATCTCGTATTTATTCCCTTTAGGGGTTCTGTATACACATTATTTTCTTTCCGAACATGGTATTGGAATGTGGTGGATGGGGTATGGGGTGGGGTCAAAATGCAGACTCAACTTTGTGATGTCTATCAGCCATTGGCGATGGATGATGGCATAGTCTATCGGCCCAGTCCTAGTGAACAGTAAATGCTGCCTACTTTGATTTGATCTCAATCCTTTTGACACTAATGAGACAGCTGAGGCAGAGCAGCCTAAAATGTAACTTTTAACCATTTTTGTCATCCTAAGAACAAACTGAGCAATGGCACTTTGGTCACAAAGATGTACCTTTTGAAAGGTTACTGCCCCACTGACAGCATTTGTACATTATTTTTTTATTTTATTTTAATTTATTTTTTCTGAGAAAGAAGCCAAATGTTTTGTGAGTGCTGTTTAATATTGTCTTCAGTGCACTTCAGTGCATTTTCTTAAATTGACATTTTTAGGTTTGTTTATAACCTACAAATTCTCTCCTCCAAGGTTAACTGGAGTGAGCGTCACAATATGCTTTAAAAAAATTACAAGTGAAACGCAAGAGACATGCTATGTTGACCCTCGAGGGTCTGTTTGGACAGACCATGATGTTCTCCAGAACTCTGCTGGACTGCCAGAGCAAGGTGCCCATTCAGATTACACATCTCTTTTGGACAACCCAAATCTAAGAACACCTGGAGCGCCGCTCTTGTCTGCTGGTACCAGCCTCGGCCTTTCACATCCCAACTTTCCACTTGGCTTCTTCGCCTTTGAACATGTCAGACAAGAGCCCTGTTCACTCTTTGCCAGCAAAACTGCCACCCTGGGCTATGCTAGAGTCTGAATAACACCAACCTACCAAGCCAACGGTGAGGAACAAACGATAATGTTGATTGTTTCAGACAAGGTGCTGCTGCAGATTAGGGTGTGGACTAAGTGATAGTTTGTGGATATGGATGGAAGACGGGTGGCATGGATAGACACAGCAGTAGTGAAGGGAAAAGCGGGAAACTATTATTTAGCAAGTGACCTGAAACTGCCATACCTATTATTCCAATTCAATGGAATCCTAACGGTAAGCTTTTTAGACTGTGAATCCTAGAATAAAATTTAAGTTTTAAGTATAGTTCTTTTACAGGTCAAGCAAAACTTTGTTTTGTTCAAAACATGTCCAGGCCTATTTTCAACTGGGATAAAGGAGTTGTATACACATTTAGCCAAAAGTGAAGCAGTTTTTCCCTTTACAAAGGTTATTTGTTTAGGCACAATAGTATCTGGTGTAGAAAAATACTGGCGCCCTATCCCAATATTTTAGGCATCATAGGAACACCCCCGATGTAATGTCTCTTTCAAAAGATACATATTTTTTGCCAAATTCAGAGGTTGTAAACTCTAAATAAAGAAAATATGGTCCAATGATCTGAGTTAACATTTAAAAAAAACAAAATATGGATTGTATCCATATTTTTAATTAGAAACAGTACTGTGTTTTAGTATTGAAAGGAATGTCTATAAGCCTAATGGAAAAAAGGTACAGGTAATTTTTCTTCCAGAATATTATCTGTTTTGTCCATGTAGCATGTATGCATTGAGGGCAAATCAATTCCATAATGCACTGCAACATGACAAAATTAATTAGTCTAAGATGGTTGGATAGTGATCATGTGGTAACTGTTTTATTACAAATATTTACACTATATGATAATTATGAAATATAAAGTATTATGTGTGTACATGCATATTAGAGTATCATATAGTTCACTTAGCAACATGCTAACACCAAACCCTACTGAAATCAAATGTAAACCAAATCAGCTTCACGTAACAAACATTTGAAATTTGTAAGGCACAAAGGGTTGATTTCTACAGTATGTAGTCTGAACCAGACTGGCAGCACACAAAACATCACTATGTTTTAGAGTGAAGCCTACATATGTTTTCCGCTCCACTTTGCAATATGTCAAGAAAACATTTCACTAGTATTATATACAGTATAACATTAAGAGTGACAAACAAATGAAGAGTTCTCCGATCCCACTCATATTTTCCTTCACTGTTTTTTTTAGCTCTAAAATCTATTTTTTCTTTCTCTAGCTGTCAGTCAGGTATATGAGACAAGACAGATTGAACACATATTGCCACAGAATCATGTCTGCAGTTGGTAGCTCTGAAAAAAAGGTTTCACATTTTTCCTAAATTATACATTTTCATTATTAAGGGGTCAGTTTCATTCAGGTTCTATATCAATTATTATGGTAACACTTGATAAACTTTTGATAGATCACTTTCAGTGTTGGGCAGTAGCGTCGCTACAAGCAGCGAAGCTACTAGTTTAACTACATTCCTCAGTAGCGTGGTCGTAGCTTCGCTGCTTTCTGAATCAAATAGCTTTTCTGTAGCGAAGCTCTTTTTTTACCAAGTAGCGCGGTAGCTTCCACACAAGCTACATTTTCGCAAGCATTTCTGAAGCTCAAACTCAAATCGGGAAATACAACGGCTAAGATCACTGATCCTGGATCAGTAAGTGACGCGACGCCACCACTTCATCTTGTTCTTGTTTACAGTGGATAGCAACCAACCAGCTTTATGATGCATTACCGCCACCTTCTGCTCTGGACGGTACCACTCCTTGGCCAGTCAGGCAAAAAAAAATACTTGATGAAATGATCGCAGTGGGTGAGGTCGGACAACAGTTGATCCCGAGGAGCGAGTCGACCGTGGCCGTACCTCGACAAGTACATGACACTGATTCCCAAATATACAACCATCGCAATTCAGTCTTCAATCACAAACTAAGCACTTTCTAGCTATCTTTTCTTCTATCTGTTGGTAGAAAAAAGCGTTTTCCCTTGTTAAGAAAATCACATTTCAGATATATTGTAAACAAAGGGGAAAATAGCACATGCCCTCGTGCTAAATTAAGAATTTGTGAATTTAAAAACCCCATTAAAGTTTGATTTAAATCACTGATATGATTATATTATTTAATTATAATTTAAATGTAATCAAGATTATATTTTCACATAATGTTCTTTAGGATGATTTAATGTAGAAAACAGTAAATCAGAAAATAAATCAATTTAGTTGGGTTTCCAAAGACATTCACATTGCATTTTGTTCTGCAAAGGCCTATATTAAGCATGCCCATGCAAACAGGTGCGTACACATACTTGTGTGTACATTATTACGTGAATTACATGTATTTTGATTGTTTTTGTTGCCAAATTGATAAGGAACACAATACACAACTGAACTAAACAATTACACCTGCCTGTTTGACTGACAGTTTTGAGCACTGAGATAGCATTGACTTGTAATAAAACGTGTTCAACATAAAAATTGAGTTTTAAAAGTAGCTTAGATGTAGCAAGCTACTGTTGATGTAGCTAAGCTTGCTACATTTCCCAGGGGGTAGCTTCAGTGTAGTGAAGCTTCATTTACTGTAGAGTAACTGGTAGCTTAGCTCACTACATTTTCCAAGTAGCTTGCCCAACACTGATCACTTCTAGATATTCTGAGTAACACTGCAACTACTTTACATGTCAACTGTAAGTCTAGAGTAGTAGTCTGTCTGCTTAATATCTACTAACACTTTGTTTTAACAGTCCCCAACAGACATTCTACTGACTATTACTAATTTTGCAAGTACATTTGGTAGCCCATACTCGAAATCGGTGCTCTGCATTTAACCCATCCAAGTGCACACACACAGCAGTGAGAAGTGAACACACCGTGAACACACACCTGGAGAAGTGGGAAGCTACATATCCAATGCCCGGGGAGCATGGGTATTGAGGGTGGAAGAGAGCGCTGTTCATTCACTCCCTCCCACCTACAACTCCTGCCGACACCGAGACACCGAGACTCGAACCGGCTCTCTAACCATTAGGTTCCCCACAGCTTACTCTTCTAACAATCTACTAATACTCTAATGAGAGTTAGTTGACATGTAGTTGCAAAGTTGCATATAGTTGTTAGAATGTCTAAATTGGACTATTGAAATAATGTGTACCCGTCACTGCCAAATAAACATCTACTGAACTTTCCCATTTTATAGATTGAATTTTCAGTTAAATGGGTTCTAAATGTACAGTATGAAATACTGAACCTATATCATTATCTTGAAGAGTTATTTAAAATACATCTCAGTACTTCCTGAACAGCAGACCCAAGAGCACTCTAAAAAAGATTTATATTCTGTTCGAATTAAAGAATGTAAATCAATTTATTCCCGCTAAGTCCAGTTAAACATCCTGCTTTAAATGGTGCCAGCTGAAAACTTTTCACCATATTTCCTGTAGGGCTGTAAAGCTGCATTAGTCCTTAGCTCAAGTATGTTGTTAACCTTAAAGATTGACTAGGGTTGAATATAAATTGCTTCAAAGAGCTTCTCAAACCATAAGCCGATTATTCAGTAACATAACATGTTAACTTCATTTAATTTTCCTTAAAAAAAAAGATATATTTGGTATTTTATTGATGGAAGTTGCAAAAACAAATCCATAATTACAACTCCTTTCCGATTCTAGACATGGTATAAGATGGTGAGCTGTCCCATTTACAATGATTCAAAGATAAAAGAGGACATTGGGTAATTCTTTAAGATAATGTTAGGAGAAGCGAGGCGCCATCAAGTCATATGACATCAGTCTCACCGTGCAAATCCAGCCTAATTGAAGTCTCAATGACCGATGAGTATGTCAGACAATGCCAATGACCAGGATACCATTTTAGTCTAATGTATACTATCAAAACTGAGACATTTAATTATCATTGAAGACATATAGCATGTGATATGAAAAGTCATGGGTTCAAATCCCGGACGAGCCCCAAAACAATCTGCATTTTATGCTACTTTGGATTGAGACGGTACAGAGTATACAGTACCTTTTGCGGTTTGATATATATATATGTATATATATATATATATATATATATATAACAAGGGGAATGGTTTGCTTGCATATTAAATGAATGAATTTAAATATTTAGTGTGTATATAAAGATGTTATTTATGAGAGTACGCCCTCAATATGATTTCAATGGTTAAGGAAAACAATTAATTAAATCTTCATGAGATGAGAGATGTTGTCTGTGAACTGTCTGCCTTTGAATGAAATCTTATTCTCAAAACCTTGGCTCGATGCTTCTTCTCCTGTGAGAAAGTTGAGATGTTTTAGCTATTCTGTGCATAGCTGTCTTTGTGACGGGTAATCCATTTGTTTATAATTTGGTTTTGACAGGGCTAAATTAATTACAGTTTGATCTGAATGTGGGACATAATTAGAACCCTCTTAAAGCTGCAACCATGCCTCACATCCCTTCTGCCAAAACAGATCATCCCGCACAATAATTAAACTTCAGCTCATCTGTCAGAGAGTCGAGGTTTCCTTTACTAGCAGAAAAGGAACAGCAGGTAGACTGTTATATTTTCAGTGGGTTAACTCACCACAAAAATTTTCAAATGCTTCATTGGTCAACATTAAATGCATATTTCTGAGTGAGAAATTATAGTAAATTAACATAAATCAAATCATACAATTGCACTAAGCTGTTACCTATAAACAAATGGGAATGATAGAGGTATTTTCTCATCGTTTCTACTCAGTAGACATTGGCAGCAGACAGCTTATGAGAAACCATACAAGACGTTTCCCCCAAGCATGCCTTGAAGTGAATCTTTGCTGACGCACAGATGGACAACTCTTAAAAACTATTTCCACTAACTGACATGGCTGCGAGCAAATCAAATGATACAATAAAGTCCCTCAGCTCATTACTTAGCCTTCTCACATTTTTCTTCTATAATTAGTAGCATCATCTAAATAACAATTTTGAATATGGGTAAAAAAACTCATTCACTGTATACATAATATACAGAACCTTTTGTGCAATGGAGTGGTTCTGTGGATGTTAACTGTTCTTCAAGGAACAACAGATGCTAATAAGGAACCTTTCTTTAGAGTGTAGAATGTTGAAATGATAAAAATGTACAGGACAGTAACAGGCAAACTTTGTCTCTAGTCTGCTTTGCTCCTGTGCCTGTCTTGAAACCTTCATCCTGAAATTGCTTTTGCCTCGTGTTTTGATCCAGACTGAACTTACATGAGAAAATACATGGTTAGTTGATGTTTTGAAGGTCTCTACTACAGTAAATCCCCTATGTGCTCTATCAAATAAAGCTGCAAGACCTGCCATTCTTGTTTGCTAAAACATGAAGTGTCTGTTGGGGCTACACACATCCACTAATAAAAAAAGCTTCAGTTTTATTAGTTTATGAGTTTTACACGATTAATAGTACATTATTAGTTTTGAAAAATCACAAGTGTAAGCTGATAAACTGTTATCTTAAGGCCCTACTACAGTGTGATTGAACACTGGACCATTTGTTTTTATACACAGTTCTAAATAAGATCCATAAAAGAAAAGTCAAATTCTTTCCTACAATAATGCAAGTCTGAAAATCCACTCATAAACTACATCCTCACTACACACATATTGAAAGATTTCAATGTCGCACTCACAGTGTAAACCCTCTACACTGATGTGTCACACTTGAAAATCAACAGTAACCTCATCGTGAAGCAAAGAACTATTTAACTAACTACAGCTGGCTGGGAAAATCTCCACTATAAATAACAAGCACTCAAGGACTTTTGGTTAGCATTCTATAGTCTTCTGATGTGAGAGGGATAGATCATTCCAACAATATTTCTTCTCATGTTGAGGTAATGGCAATACAAATTAATCAATTGCACTCGATGTGATAAATGTCACCGAAGTCTGTATCTATTGATTGGATAGAAAGAAATTATTTCATTAATTACTGGTATGTATATCATCAATGCTTCCTAAATGAGAAAAAAAGATCTGCGCTCATAATGATTTATGGCAGCTCGCCCAGCGGGACTCTCTCATTTAACGAGCTCCAAGACGAGCCAATAGCAGACGTGCTTTATGACATCAACCGAGGATTTTTCCAGGCTTCATGCCGAGCTACTTCACAGAGAGGCATTGAACAGGAGATAAGAGACAGCACTGGGAGTACCTTAAAGCTCACCCTCAACTGGCAATACAGCAAACTAATGTGATTATGAAGTTTGGAATTAAGATTAGCAGAATGGCTGATAAGATGTCACGTATAAAAATACCTGCACCGTGGGACATGCTGACGAAATGAATAGTGTCACGATTTTCCAACATGAATGGAAGCGGTACATATTTGTGTATGAAGATGCCTCCTGGTTACAGACCCGCTTCCAAGGCACCGTCGTATCTAATGATCCAGAACAAATTCAAATGAGCTTTAGTGCAAATTAAGCACATATTTAGTGCCTATAACACTTATTTCCCAGTAGAAAATGAAACGGTCTAAGCTTGAAATCCCCATACATTTTTTAAATAATTCACTCTTTTTGACCAGTTCTTAGGCTGTTGTATATATATATATATATATATACACCCATATAGTCTTTCAGAAGAAGGGCACTTCCTACTCATTTCTTACAACTGCAACCCTCCAAAAGTTTAGTTGAAATCATATTTCATGCTACATTGGTTTTTGTTTTTCGCAATTTCTTTCACATAATCAAATCATCTCTGCTTGCGTTTCAAGAGTATAGCCCACTGAAATTAATAGACAATTTTGGAAACACAGTTCCAGGCAACACCTTACAACTACGGCCAATGTCATATAAACTAGCAGTATCATTTATCAAACTCATTGTCCTGAATTATTAAATTATCCGTTCGAAGCATGTTCTCCAATAGACCAAATTTAATGTTGCACAACAAAGCTGCAGTGAGTTTTTTGGCAGTCTCGGGCGTCCAAACACAGCCAATATTGATAAATAGGCTGGGATTTCTCACGCTGAAAAGAAGCCAAACTCAAAGGGAAGAGTAGCCAATCGGAAGCCAAAGGATGGAGACAGCTGATAAAAAGAGGAGAGCAAAGAGGTTATCAGAGCAGAATGACCTCCAGGTGGGCTGAATCTTCCATCAGCGCGTGGAACCCTGCCTCTTCTGGCACTGTTGTCCTAACAAGATTGGTGGGTGGCCTGAACTCCAAAATACACTTTTTTGTTACTGTGGAAACACCTTGATGGTAGCAAATGACAATATTATAGTAATATTTGACTATCATTCTGATGTATTTACATTGCCACCAAGTTGTTATGGATGGTTCCCAGGGTGTTATCAACAGTCAACCACTAATAATTACAGTAATACTATGAAGAAAGAATGTTCCATTTTAATGTCTGCTTCTCTATGTCCTGAAAAATCCCTGGGTTTGTAGGTTATGGCTTCTGTGAGAAATGAGTCCCACAGCTCGGATATTTTTAGACTTCTGTCACTGTGGCTGTTGTCATTTTCATGCTGGTGGCCTATGAGTGAGTGATAGCAAACATATACTGTATTCACTAGAGCTCAAGGCAGCAAACCTTCTGGGCCAGCGAACCAGCGATATGTCAGAGAAATCTATAGTCATTTACAGACTACGGAGAATCATTATGACAAGAAGCATCCATTTGTAATGGCAAAACACTGATGTTGCTGTATTTGAGTGATCAAAATAACACTGCATCTGGTTTCAAATGCTAACATGTGCTGGCGTTCATCTGCCTTTAATATTCCATTTAAAATGTCACACACTTGCAAACCATTTCCTTTTGTTGCATTATTTATTTATTTATTTTACATAATGTGTACATAAATTGTGGAATATGTTACTGCTTAAGAATAAAAAAATAATAATTATGACTTTATATCTTATGATTGCATTATTTTTTCTTGTAATTACAGCTTTTCATTTATTTTAACGCATTCTCATCCCAAGGCGTCATATACTGACCCTCTTGACATTTCGTCAACATCCTACGCATATGGCACCCTCTAGCGTCAATATGAGACACAGATTATGGGTTAAGGTTAGGGTTAGGGTTAGGGTTAGACCGCTAGGAGGCGCCTTCTGGCTCATTTTTATCTGCTTCTAATATTGACGCTAGAGGGTGCCATGTGCGTAGGATGTTGACGAAATGTCAAAAGGGTCAGTACATGACGCCTTGGGATGAGAACGGTCTGTTTATTTTTAGTTCAAATCTCAAAATGGAGCTCTGTGATATCAAATTTTTCTTGAAAACTGCCATCTCTTGAAATTGCAACTATTTATTGCAATATGAATTTAACAATAGGACTCTCTCCCAATTGCACCATTCTCACAATTTTCACTTTACATCTTGCATTGGGAAAAAAATGCAACTTTGAAGACTTTACATCTAGCCATTGTGACTATATTACACTTATTACCTTGCGTTACTGTAACATTACATCTCACAAAGTAACTTTTAAATCTCAGTAGATTTTTTTTTTATTTTAATTTGGGTACACAACGTTTTACATTTGATGTTCGAAGATGCCTTTAAGCAATTTTCGACTATATCTCATAATGTGACTTTATACCCAACAGTGTTACTTTATCTCACATTTGCACTTTTAATCTGGTAATTTGATGGAAAATGCTTCACATTAGATTTTCAAAGATGCCATTATGCACTTTTCGACTTTATATCTCAAAATGTACCTTTACCTCACAATTCCAGTATTGCTTCTTGTAAATATGACTTCATCATCTCTCACAATTCAACTTTATATCTCACAATTTAAGTTTAAGTCGCAGAGTGAATCTTTCAATTTCATCATTCAATGCGAAGAGGAATCCAATTTAAAATTTGAAGATGCCATTACACAATTTTCGACTTTAAACCTAACAATTTGACATCATCCCTGACAATGTGACTTTATCTCACAATAATAGTTTTGTTCCTTGTAAAAATCTCTTTATATAGCAATTAAATTTTAAATCTTATAATGTACATTTAAATCTCTGAGTGGAACTTTTTATTTAAAGTTTGTACAAGTCATTATGCAATTTTATCGCATTGTGACCGTTACTTTATCTCACAATTACACTTCTATTTTTTTACTCTGTGGTGTACCCGGACTTCAATCCCAAAACTGTTTGACTTCAGGTACAATTGCAGACCATGCCCTGATTACTTCCCCTTACCCGCTAAAAACAAACAGTAAAACACTAAAGTAATGGCATATTATGAGCACCGCCACAACCAAATGAAATTCGGGGCCTCTTGCGTCGCATGCATTTTGAGTCAAAATGTATTGAGGTGGAGAATCTAAAACTGCTTGCACGCCTCATGAATTGTGTCAGAGAGCATCACCCTCCTCACATCAAGTCTCATCTGTGCCGCTCTCATCGTGTTCGGAAAGAGCTCGCGGTCAATGGGGATGCTTTGTGAAATCCCAGCCCTAGAGTATAGAAAGTCACAGACTCAAAGCACAGGCCATAGGGAAATGACCAAACAGTTTTCTAAAAGGTTGCAGGTGGCTAGTGGGCCACAACAATGGGCTTTAAATTTGTTTCTTAATGCTCAAGACCGAGGGTCTGTGACACAGACTGGCTGGCATTACATACCATGTGTATGGGTGTATTTTCATAAATACTTTCTAAATAGTCCATGCAGGGCAAAAAGTCAAGGTCTTAGAACAGATCTCTGAGGTCTGCTGAAACTGCGGGAGCCATTAGCTGTGCAGCGGGAAGCTGGAGGAAAGTGACATAAATATTGCAATTTCACATGCAAGTGCTTGCAGCTCATGTCTGCTACTGCAAAATTATTAATGCAACAACACATGAGCAACTAATTAATCTATGTTTACATATTGTCTACACATTTCTGTAATGCACAGAGCACATTAGTTATTGACAAAACTGAAAATGGTTGTGAATGTTTAATGTAAACTTGTGATAACAATTCAAAGTGCTTGAAAGATGTTTAACATGAATAATGCCACAATTCGGATTTTAATATTGTATTGTGTTGTATTGCTGTTGAATGAAACGTCTTCTACACTGTAAAAAAAAATAATCATTTTATTTTTTAGTAGTAGTGAGACTGTTCTGTATGGTTTAATTCAACCATACAGTCAAGTTTAAGTCAATTCTTGAATTACATTTGGTTAATTATGTATTAAGCCATTTTCATGTTTCATTGTGAATATTTTGTAAACCTTATGGAGTTTATTTGCATAGTATTTAGTGTTGACCCATTTACTAACATTGTAATTGCTTTACAATAACCAAGATTATCAAAACGACCTTCTGTGGTAATTGACGACATGCCACAAATAGACCTTGTAATGAACATGGAATATTCTCTAAGTTTTGCCACGCAGATCTGAGGTTTAGTGGTCTTAATCTAAACTTATTCACTTTAAGACCACAAGAGAACTTTGGTAAACAGAGCAAAAATTGTGGAGAAGGAGGAGGTTTGAATCATCCTAGTAGACCGGTGGGATATCATTAGCCATGTTTATCTCTGATGCAGAACATAGATAAGGCTGAATAATCCTCTCACATCATTACAGGCAACTGTATAGACTGTTACTATTTTAATTGCTGGATCAGTAATCACACACTTCAGAAACCAAAGGGCGGGACACAATTATCTCTTCATATGCCATATTTGGATGCGGTTACGTTTATGTTACTGCAACTAGTTAATTTACACCCTACAAGGATTTATGCTGATTAATTATGGTGGGGTTTGTATATATTCTCATGTGTGGTTTATTGTACATTCCAACTCATTTGTTTTCAGATCTTTTCCCCGTTCTCAATGTAGCTTGTGTTTGTATCTGCCAAAACACACGCTTTTGAGATAAGCGGACTGTAATTTCCTAATGCTGTGGGAACAGAAAGCAGAAAATGAACTATTTATTGCGATGCAGACACAAGCTTAGCTTAACCTAGCGCCTAGCAGCTTGTGTATACGGAATCTAAAGAGTAACATATCTATTCATTGTGACATTTCAACATCAAGCCTGTTTAATAGCAACAGCAAGAGGGAAGAAAACAGAGAAATAGAGAGCAAAAAAAAAAAGTTATATATATATATATTCCATACATTAAGCAGTGTCGGCCCAGATCCGGCCCGAATGGATTTTACGTCGACCAGATGTGGGCCGGATATATTGCTGTCTGGGATATATATATATATATATATATATATATATATATATATATATATATATATATATATATTTGTACTAATTTATAATGTTATCGTTTTATTATTATTTTATGACATTATTTCCTATCTTTATATTTTTTTTAAAAATCTACAAATTTGTAAGATGCCAAAAATATAAGAGATATAAAAAAATATATTGTATTTACCTAAACTTTAGAATAGAATAGAATAGAATAGAATAGAATAGAATAGAATAGAATAGAATGATGTGCTGGTTTGACTGCATCAAGCAATCATACCCTAAAGGAACTCTGAAACTGAAAATGGATAGAGACACAAAGAATGGAATTGATGAAAAGCCACTTTGCAGATGCCTGATCGATTCATTTAACACCTTGTTCTGGTTACACTACTGATTGCAAAAAACAAACGCTTTTCCAGACATAAAACGACTGTCATTATGCGTTGCTGTTTTATGTGGCGCTTTGGGCCATTATGCGTTCTCTTAAATCAGCTGTCGTGTAATCATACGGGGTGAAACGACACGAAGCCGTGACGCAGGGACACATTCCAGCACGTGTGATAGGCTACCGCTGGGCACTCGGGCTCAGACTCACCTGGAATAGTCGCAGTATATTTGCGACCATGATGGACACTGAACTCGCCGAAGCCCCTATGACTCCGACCACCTTTTCGGGTTTGACGAACACCGGGGGCTCTCCGTTCGTGCACCTCACATCCGACGTGTCTTTCTGTATGAGAGCCTGCACAAAAGTAAGCGACTGCTCCAGCGCGTACGTGTCTCGCGAGCATGTGTCCAAAACCCGAGCGCCTAAAGTGATGTTGGGCAAAAGCTCGTCGTCGCTGTTGATTTGGTCCAGTGCATAAAGCATCGCCTCCAACCTGTGAATCCCGTTCTCCTTTTTGATATCTCCACACGGTTCCCCGGAGACCCCGCGGGCATGGACCGGGAAGAGGCCACCGAGGGTCAAATCCCCCTCAATTCTGATGGAATGAGGAGCGTAGGTTTCCTGCGAAAGTGTCACATCCACAAGCGCTTGAATTATCCAAAATACCCGCCATGGAAAGCAAGCCATGTCTCCCTTGACGTTGGGAAACATGGAAAAAAGGCACTTTTCACTGTATTTATAGGATAACAAGAACAGAATTGATCTCAATAACGACCATAGAGCTTTTTAAAGTAAGGTTGATGTGGAAATACGTTGATGTTTTTATTCCAAGAACCCCGCGCAACAGTGAAGCGTTATTCCTTGGGAAAGTGCGCATCGTATGGCGACGCTTGTTGCTTCGAAATAAAAAGAAAAAAATAAAGACAGAAAAAAAATAAAGACAGAAAAAAACCATACAGTACCTTTCTATGATTTGTCCTTAAATCAAAGCACCAAACACGCAAAACGCATTAAAGTGCAGAGATATTCGACTAAAACGCGTCCGATCCACGCTGATGATATAACTCCACTGTAAAACCATAGCGACTGACTTTTAAAGGATCTTATTTATTTATTTTAAATAATTAAAGGCGGCAAAAAAAAGTTTTCGTTCAGGATGCCGCGTCGCGTATAACGGTCAGAGAAAAATGTTGCAGAGAATCGACGTCAGGTGA
Organism: Carassius carassius; assembly: GCF_963082965.1. Taxonomy (NCBI): domain Eukaryota; kingdom Metazoa; phylum Chordata; class Actinopteri; order Cypriniformes; family Cyprinidae; genus Carassius; species Carassius carassius. The sequence continues at coordinate 18,025,620 of NC_081802.1, forward strand.
GATTTCCGTAGCATCCTCCCACTTTCCGCTCGGAGCAGCGGCTGATTGTTACATTTGCGAGAAAGCGAGCGAGCTAGCGGTGATACGTCTTTTGGTCTTGAGAAAATCCTCACAAGAGACGAGAAGACAGCCCGCGTGTCTCCTCCTCTCTCTTTCTCTCTCCACCCAGAATCAGATATGGATTTGTCAAATGACTCAACGCACGATCGATGTCGTGTTACTCATCCTGGTCAGCCCTCGAAGAAAAAACACCCCTACATGTGAGGCGAATCGTTACGCGATATAGTCATTAAACCCAAAGATTCATTGTGAGGAATGAGGGATGTTGCTGTGGAGGTCTCACTAAGTTTCCAACCTCGGTTAAGCCCACGGTAGTTTAATGCGTTTAACGTTAATAGGCTATTTTCACCACTTCATTCTCTGTAATGGAGGAATAAAGACTTCTCAAACGTTTAACCATATTTGGTTCAACCTCATTCGCCTGTTTGTGTAACGAAAAAAAAAAAACGCATTCCACTCACATTATTTGAATGTGTGTGTTAATATGGAATATGTTCCATGGTTTTATTATAGTAAAACTGTAGTAACCCATGGTTTTTGGCGTGTTGACTACCATTTGTATAACCACAGATTTACTACAAATACCATGGTTAAACTACGGTTAATATAGCAAAACCATGGTTAATTTGTAGTTACCATGGTTAAACTATAGTAACCATGGTTTTTTGGTTTTATTTGTAGTAAAACCATGGTTAATTTTCGTGTGTTCTTCCTGTTGAATGTGGCTGACAGAGGAAATGAATTCTGTCAACATCAATTCATGATTTTACCGCCCCACTACTGTTGCTCTCTCTCTCTCTCTCTCTCTCTCTCTCTCTCTCTCTCTCTCTCTCTCTCTCTCTCTCTCTCTCACTCACACACACACACACACACACGCACGCACGCACGTGTGTTAAAATGCTACGGTGGGGAAGTACCAGTGACATATCAGTTCAATTGAGAAATAAAATCTGAATTGTGAAATATAAACTCACAGTTCTAAGTGAAAAAAAGTCAGTTTTACATGATGTTAACTTGCAATTCTCAAAAGAAAATCTAAGATCAAAAGTCGCAATTGACTTTTTTCTTTTTATTCTTTGGTGGAAAATGTATTTCTTAAGAATGTGTTAAATGATTCATGAATAAAGCAAATAATGTATTCTCTCTCTCTCTCTCTCTCTCTCTCTCTCTCGCTTTCTTAGGTTAGACTTTTTGTTTTGATTTTCTTAATAAAAATAGCAAGATGTGAATTCAGAGAAATAGTGTAGAAGGTTTTTATTGGTCAAAATATGAATTGTTTAAGTATAATCATTGTTAAACTAACCATTTATGTATCAAGGTATTTTACTGTTATAATCATGTATTTGCCTGTGTGCACAGAATCCTGCATGAGAATAGAATGTGCTTACATTGGGCGAAGGTAAGAATGGAATATGCAAACATTTGGTTTATGGTAAAGCTGCATATCCTGTTTTACCATGAGACAAAAAAATATAGGATGGAGCTTCTTCCTTTAACATAACATAAACTGGGAGCTCCTGTCTACTTGCATGAAACAGATTGGAGGAATAAAAAAAAAAGACAATTATGTTGAATAAAAGACTTTTCAGCCACAGACTTGGCAGATTTTCTGCAGATCATCTCTAGACTGATTTATCTCTCTGAGAATAAAAGTCTCTTTTTCTGGCATCAAGACCCCAAGACTTTGAGAATGATTCCTCACAGCATTGGCACAATAGCAACTCAAAATTTGGTAAAAAAAATGTCAGGTTTGTGAGATATAAACTCAGAATTGCATGAAAGAAAGTCAGATTTCTGCCACAGAATTGTTTTAAAAGAAGGAAGGAAATAAAAAAACGTTCTTATGCCCGATTGACGATAAGGTGTAGGGGTGGTGTTAGTGGTGGACCTTCATGCTTCCCTTTTTCTCTGTACAAAACGGATTATACGAATTCATATGAAATTACCACCTAGTGAAGTAGTTAAATGTTCTCATGAGATCAGGTTGAATCATTTTGGCATTGACAACGACCCCAAAGAATGGTTTTGTCAGATTTACAACACTTCTGGGGACGGCGTGTCCTCTGAAGATAAAGCTGCAGTCCAAACTGATTTCATTTTGTCGACCTGTGAATGTGTGGCCTCTACGGCTGAAGCTCTATATTTTCCCCTCTATAATTGGGGAAGATTATGGGCTCTGATGCCCTCCGTGGGCCAGACATAGGGACTGTGACCCTCTCCGGGCCTAATTCAGGAACAGTAGCCCTCCGTGGGTTAAACTCAGGAACAGGAGCACTCTGTGGGCTATACTCAGGAACAGGAGAAATCTGTGGGCTAAATTCACGAAAAGGAGCCTTTCTTAGACTAAACTCGGGAACAGGAGCCCTCTGTGGGCTAAACTCAGGAACAGAAGAAATATGTGGGCTAAATTTAAGAACAGGAGCCTTACGTGGATTAAACTCAGGAACAAGAGCACTCTGTGGGCTAAACTCAGGAACAGAAGAAATATGTGGGCTAAATTTAAAAACAGGAGCCTTACGTGGATTAAACTCAGGATAAAGAGCACTCTGTGGGCTAAACTCAGGAACAGGAGCCCTCTGTGGGCTAAACTTAGAAACAGGAGCCTTCTGTGGACTAAACTCAGGAACAGAAGCACTCTGTGGGCTAAACTCATGAACAAGAGCCCTCTGTGGTCTAAACTTAGGAACAAGAGCACTCTGTGATCTAAACTCAGGAACAGGAGCCCTCCATAGTTTTAAACTCAGGAACAGGTGTCCTCTGTGGGCTAAACTCAAGAACAGGAGCCCTCCATTGGCTAAACTCAGGAACAGGAGCACTCTCTGGGCCTGACAGCGGAACAGCAGCCCTCCCAGGGCTTGAAGTGGAGACAGGAGCCCACTCTGAGTTAGACCCAGGAACCGCTTCCCTATAGGCAACAGTAGAAGCAATGGCTTCAGGGGACATGACTTGATTCTGGCCTGTGACAAAAGCTGACACTGGAACCAACACTGGAGCATGCTCTTGGGCTGGAGCTGACACTAGAGCGAGTTCTGGGGCTGGGCTGGAGCCAACACTGGATTGGCCGGCGGGTTTGAGGGAGCCACAGCCAGTGGGATTGAGTGCTTAGCAGCCAGCGGGATTAAGCGAGCAGCGGCACGCAAACTTCACTTTGGAGAGGCTGCCAAACTTGAGTGAGCCTCAGCTGGTGGGCAGATGAACGGCCGGCAGACGTTACTGAGGATAGGCCGGCAGGCTTGAGTGAGTCGCGGCTGACGGGCTTGAATTCGTAGCCCAGCAACTTCCATGCCGTGGGGACAAAAAACAAGGAATCAAAAACACTTACAAAAACTTCAAAATAAACAAGGAGAAATGGCGCTGCTGACTTGTTTTGGTCCGGTATTCTGTCACGGTTACCTTCAATGGTGAAATGAAGAACAAGCAGACGTGGGCTGAACTCAAAGTAAACAGTCTTTATTAATCCAACACGGGGTAAGTCAAGGCAGGCAGAGACACATAGGAGGCACAACATCGACATTCAATACCGGACACTAGACTGGAAACAACACAGGGCTTAAGTAAGAGAGTAAACTAGATAATTAATCAAACACAGGTGAAACTGAATTAACTGAATTAATGGGGACAGGAACAGGAACATAAACAAATTTCATAAGGAAACACATGGGGGGCAAAACACACATAAAACACAGAACAGAGTCAGACAGCCTGTAACCAAGTGTCTTGAAAATAACTAAACTTCAAGTAAAACACGGAAAGTAAACCTTCCTTTTGTGACCTTGTTATTTTAATAAACATACAGTCTTTCAGACAGCTGTATTAATTATTCAGCACATACATTTTCAACTCTTTTATATACTGTAAGTGTCGATATGATCAGACCGCTATACAGATATGATGCACAGACAAGCACAGAAAACATAGACAACAATATCCGTAGTTTACAATATTAAGTAAGATTAAGAAACAAGTAGGAGCAGAGGACACATGTAGAGGGGAGAAACAGAGGAAGAACAGGATTATTTTTATTAATCCCTTTTTTTTTTTTGTCTAATGCTGTTGACTTGGTTATATTCACTACACTGTAAAACATTTAGTTACATTTTTAAACATTAATCAATTTGAAAAATTGTGGACATTTAAGTCAAATTAATGAAATTTCAACTTAAATTGCATTAAACTGGCACTAAAAGTATAGTTGAACCTTGTATTATGTATTGATCAGCACAGAATACTGAAATGCTACAGCTAAACCAGCTGTTAAAACAGTATTTAGTACTGTAAAGTAGTAAAAGCGCTATATTGGCTGGAAGTTTAATGTAAAATGTAATTTTAAATTGAATGTAAAAATAAAATTGTAAATATATACATACATATACATGATATATATATTTATATATATATATATATATATATATATATATATATATATATATATATATATATATATATATATATATATAAACATAAAATATATAAAAAATATTTAAAATATTTGCAAAAAATTTAAACTACAGATAAATTATAGTGTAAATATAAAGTTAAAAGAGCTATGTCAAATTCATCAAATACAGAGTTCAATACAAAGTTCAGTGACCCATATTATACTCTTTTACTATAAAAAGCTAGTTGCTATATATGATTTATACACTGTTAGAATGATTTTTTAAATTTCTAATTTAATTCAATGTTACTTGCCATTTCTTTGTATTTTTGAAATTTGTTAGCAATTTCTAAGTGAAAGGTGAAAATTCTACACACACACACATATATATATATATATATATATATATATATATATATATATACTGTACACACACACACACACACACACATATAAATATATAATATATATATATATATATATATATATATATATATATATATATATATATATATATATATATATATATATAGTATGTTTATTGCTCCAGTTGGTTAATACTCATCTATTTCTCTAACACATTTTTCTGTCATCATTTACTGTCATGATCATCATTTAATCATCCCAGTTGATCCAAACTTTCTTTCATCTGCGGAACACAACAGAACATATTTTGAAGAATGTTGGTATCCATAAAGTTGACGGTAGCCATTGGTGTCCATAGCATCGAAAAAAACACTAGGTCAATGGCTAATGTCAACTCTTTTTACCAACTGTGTTCAGCAGATGAAATAAATTCATACTGGCTTGGAACAACATGAGGGTGAGAAAATTATGACAAAGTTTTCTTTTTTGGGGTGAACTATCCTTTTAAGACCATGCACGAGCAACATTAACAGTGAACAGTAACAGTAAATGACAACTAATAATATTTAATATTCCTAGATCAAGCAATGAAAGAAACATCAGATAAAAAAAAAATAAACTGTAAATGGACATTTAACTTGTTCTACATATTGTTCAACATATAATCAGATTAAAAAATGTCTCGTTAATGAAAAAAAAAAAGGTTGGTTAAGTCATCGCATTGTCTTTAAATAGAAACTCTGGATAATACAGTGTACACTTCTAGAAAAAGTGTATGCTTCCTTAATACTTACAAGACTCAATATTTCATGCAACTTGAATCTAAAATGGCTATAATCATAAACTCCCTGTAAAATATGGATTTAATTTATTCATAATCCAGTCATGTGACCTACTCAGACATATATAAGGCAGGAGTGAGTTATTCCTTTCCTTAAATTATCAATAAGCCGCACGTGTCGATGATAGCAGATTATGATCTATAGCCGCAGATGTCATATTACTGCCACCTTAGGATCATATGCTTGGAAATTATGCAAAACCGTAGAAAATAATAATAAACGCCATCCTACAAGATTAACATGGTAATACAAATTACATACGCCTGGATGAAATTACATATTGACACTTCCCGCAGGTATTTGTATCCAACTCAAACATTTATCATCGCTGAGTTAGAAAGTACATCCATAACCATGACCCAGAGGCTGTTGGGACTGGAGATCCTCCTCAAGTGCTAATTTTATTAAACTGCTATCAGCATGAATAAGGAGACGTCTGATGGCTGGCAGGCCCCTTTGCTATTTATTAGCTAGTTAGTTTGCTCGCGGCGCTCCACCGGCACCCCATTGCTCGCAACTGTAACAGGATAATTTAGTTCTTCGAGTATTGTTAGATAGCACAGAGCCGAGCCAAAAGTGACCTAGGAGAGAAATTGGGACATCGAGAATGAAAGCACCACTGTGTTCCTCGAGAATCCCGCGGCCAATAATTAGGGTTTTAATTTGATTACAAATATATATAATCAAATTAACTAGAAGATAACCCACTTAACTATTGAAATGTCCATATAATTGCTCATATCAATATTCGTTGAGGAAAGCCAGAAGTCTGGCAGTTCAACTGGCAGCACATGCACAGAGTCTCAATGAATTGCATTTCCCTGGACAGTCAGTTTCACCCCCGAGACAAACATGCCGGCCTCCCAGATTAATAAGCACTGGATGATAAAGATTGCTTTTAGTAGCCAGTGTGGAATCGTTTATCACTTTAGATCTCTTTAGCACAGCCCAGCCACTGACAGGAAACAGCAGGTAACCAATTCATGTCCTGCTGCTGCCCATGAGGACATGGGGAAACCCTTGACAAACCCAATCCCAAAACAAGGACATCCCACTTTTACACCAAAACACAGTTCATTAGCGGGTGCTCAGTATGTGTTGAAATAATGCAGTAAATTTCATATTTTATATATTCAGCTGTCCTGAAGACAGAACTAAAATTTGAAGCATATGGGTAGCAATATTCAATTTGGAATGTAATATGAAAAATGACAATGCAATATGTAAAATGACAATGCATTTTTGTATTTACATTTACATTTTCCAATACATTTGTGCAACGTTTGGTGCAAAATGAAAATGGAAATTAAATTACATAATTTTCATTTGCCATTTCATACACTAGTTTTAATATGTAAAATGAATACAAATTTTAACGCTTTATAAGTTGCAAAATTAATATTAAAATGTATTACAGAAATGATTAGATATATATAACATGTTCAAGCAAAAACTGTGGCAAAATTATCCTTCAAATTGTATTTTTCTTAATTGCATTAACACTCACAGTCAAAACACTTACGATTGCATTTTCATTGAATGTCCCACAATGAATGTAGCAAAATTCAATGTGCACATTGAAAATGCATTCCGACCCGATCACGTGTCCGCTCCCTCCTGCCATGTCAATCACTGCGTGAACAAGGCGGGGCTTGCAGAAGGTCAAGAGACTCAAGACTCAAGAGGATTCAAGTGAGAGAACATGGACAAGACAGGCGGTCCATGTACGTCATAGGTATATATCTATGCGTGTACGTTTTGATCATTTCGGTTTATGGCATCAATATTTCATTCGCACTTGTGGGCAGAGCTGAACGCTGCTTTCATCTGATTGGTCGAATCGCTCCACCTTCAGCTCGGTCTTTTCATTCTTTCAGGCAGAATAAGAGTCAGTGCGAGTGAAGCACTGTAATGTCTGAAACTACACTCACTGTTAATTAGCATAATATTTGAATCAGATGTAGCTGGGCACATAATTTGTGCTGCTGCCACTTGCAAGTGACCCCTTTAAATTATTTCTAGGTTATAGTATTGTATAAATATTGTCCCACTGATAAAAAAAAATTCTGTCTCCTTGGATAACAGTGAAGTGGAAAGTCAATGTGTCAATTACTCTCATAATAAATAATAATAATAATAATGTTACCCATATTTTTCTGACTATAAGTCGCACCTAAGTATAAGTTGCATCAGTCCAAAAATACGTCATGACGAGGAAAAAAACATATATAAGTCGCACTGGACTAAGTCGCATTTATTCAGAACCAAGAGGAAACATTACCATCTACAGCCGCGAGAGGGCGCTCTGGGGTAGGCTACAGGAGCACTGAGCAGCATAGAGTGCCCTCTCGCTGCTGCAGACGGTAATGTTTTCTCTTGGTTCATTTCTCTTGGTTCATGTCAAATTAATTTTGATAAATAAGTCGCACCTGACTGTAAGTCGCAGGACCAGCCAAACTATGAGAAGAAGTGCGACTTATAGTCTGGAAAAAACAGTAAATATATGTGGGGTTTCTTAAGCCCAACAAATAAGACTAAAAAGAGAAACATCATTCAATTTAGTATGTAATAAAACTAATATTACTAATTTATTTCAGAAATGTAACTATATTAATTTTCACAATTATTTATTAATGTCACAAACACATACCAAGTGCTTTATGACTTAAAATATGAGAGTGGTAAATGTTACAGACATGGAACTGTTCAGTATATTAATGATTTTTATTTCCACTTCACTTTGCACGAATTATGTGCCCAGCTACATCTGATTCAAATATTATGCTAATTAACAGTGAGCGGTGGTTTGAGACATTACAGTGCTTCACTCACACTGACTCTTATTCTGCCTGAAAGAATGAAAAGACCGAGCTTTAGGTGGAGCGATTCGACCAATCAGATGAAAGCAGCGTTCAGCTCCGCCCACACGTGCGAATTAAAAATTGAAGCCATAAATCGAATTGATCAAAACGTACACGCATAGATATATACCTTTGACGTACACGGACCAACTGTCTTGTCCATGTTCTCTCACTTGAATCTTCTTGAATCTTGAGTCTTGAGACTTTCTGCAAGCCCTGCCTTGTTCACGCAGGGCACATTGAATTTTGCTACATTCATTGAGGGACATTGAATGAAAATGCAATCGTAAGTGTCTTGACTGTGAGTGTTAATGCAATTAAGAAAAATTGAATTTGAATGATAATTTTGCCACAGTTTTTGCTTGAACATGTTATACATATCTAATCATTTCTGTAATACATTTTAATTTTGCAACTTATAAAGCATTAAAATTTGTATTAATTTTACATATTAAAACCAGTGTATGAAATGGCAAATGAAAATTATGTAATTTCATTTTCATTTTGCACCAAACGTGGCACACATGTATTGGAAAATGTAAATGTAAATACAGAAATGCATTGCCATTTTACATATTACATTCCAAATTGAATATTGCTACCCATATGCTTCCATACTAAAAGTCTTCTTTATGCAAATGGACACTTTGTGCAACAAGGCTTCTTGGGCCAGAAACAATAACAAAAAGTTTCTCAGAGATTTGAGGCATTGAGTATTTTTTTTTTTTTTTTTACATACATGAAACAATATAGTTTCCCTCCAAATGATTACCTATTTATGTATTTATTACTGTTTACGTATTTATGTATTTTACTACCTATTTATGTTTTTATTACTGTTGTCGCCACTACATCTACAGAAAAAAAAGAGCAATCATTATTAAATAAATTATATAATTTTAATTTGCTTCAACATGTTTTTCAGTGCCAGAGATCGACTGTATTATACTACCACAAACATTTGAGTAACCCAATTTACAAGGTATATAAATAATAATGATAATAATAATTAAAGCTCATAATAAAATTTCTGGCTGCACACCTCAAATCCTAGCATAAAAATATCAAGTTAATTAGAATTATCAGTAGTTTTTATATAATCATCCACCATCAGACACAGGAACAGTCGTCACTCACAATAAAATAAAAAATAATAATAATAATAAAAATGAGTTTCAAGAACCCACAACATTGTGCAGCCTCTGGTTGTAAATAACGGCTAAATTTAAACTCCTGAAGACAATAATTTCAGTAAACGAGGCTTTGTTACATCAAAATTGTTTCGAAACATTTTGAAATGTCAATTGTTCTCCTAAAGGGGGCGATCTCTGTGAACCCGTGAATCAGCATATATGGTTATACGATCTTGGATCAGTTTGGATCAACAATTTCTACGCATATTATATAGACACTTCATTTTTGATGGAATTTTATTATTTTGATTGCATTTAAAATATTATAATTTAAAGAAATAATGAGCATTTTTTTAAGATGCTTTTGTGCATGTTTTAGCCTGAGTTATTGTTGCATTTCCACAGTTTTGACCAGCAGGCGTCAGCAGCGTTTCAAGCACTTTAAAACATTGATTCACTTTGTGAAGTAATTGGTTCAGTTGATTCAAAGCTTCAAAGTGGTTTGTTTCTTCTATCACTAGCTGGTCCTAATCTGATCCTAAGCAACTAGCTCCTGCTCAAAACCATCTTAGACCAGCATATGACTAGTTTAAATCAGCTCATGACCAGCTAGTTATTTTTTATTTTTTCAATAGGGCAGTGTTTTAGAAATAAACAAGCCAGTGAAATGCTTTAAAATGGGATCCTTATTGATATATATATATATTAAATTAAATTAAATTAAATTTATGCATTTAGCAGATACTTAAAAGCGAGTTACATTGCATTCAGGCTAACAATTTTCTCCTATCATCTGTTCCCCGGGGTTCGAACCCCCAACCTTGCGCTTGTTAACATAATGCTCTACCACTTGAGCTACAGGAACACTATATATATATTATTTTGTTGAGTCACTGATAAGTACAACTGTGTGTATTAATATTTCAGAACTGTTGGGAAAAGTGTCACATGACCAACATGCTGAATAATTCAGTAAGCCTTTTCAAAAGAGGGTGACATTATCCAGAGGATGCATGATGGTAAATCTGTTTGAAGGAAAATAAACCTGGCCTAACAATCCACATGATCTTGTTAAAAGGAAGAAGTTTAAAGGTATGTATCATTCATGAGCAGATCAAACAAAAGCTTTTCTTCTGGATGTGTGACTGAGAAAGTGGGGTTAATGGTTGCAGGTTAGTCACAGTGAAGACCAGACTGCAGAAAGCCTTTCAAAAACATCATCATTAAAATCAGCATGAAACAGCATTGGATGTAACGGATCTCCAAATTAATTATGACATTCACTTGATTTCACTTTTTTTATGTCTTGCAGTGTTGTATTCTGCATTCTTTTTCCCCAAAGTTTCTGTACACCACAAATACTGGCACCCCTAGAAATTCTTATAAGTAAAATATATAAGTATTTTTATAAGTTTTACTCACTGAAAGATTTATTCATCATTAAATAATTACTTCATAATTCTATTAGAGTCTTACACACAGATAATGTAGAGCTGTGCATTAATTTGAGTGATGATGGCTATTATGGCAGTGGCTTGATGGAGATGCAAATAACATGATCTTGACCTTTAAGAAACTTTCATTAATGCTGTCATGTAACAAATCTGTTAAAATATAAAATGTCATTTGAAATATGTATTGCTAATTACTACACTGAAATAAAACTGTAAAGTCTGTACAAATACTAGAAATTGTGAATATAATAATTGGGAATCATGTTTCCTTATAAAAGTCCAGAAATTTTTCAAGATTTTCGTCAGTTTTTTATTTTTATTTATTATTATTAACTTTTTTATATGATGTCATTACGTTGCTCTCTTGCCACCAGCCAATCGCTGCATTGCTGATCGTGGTTTTGAGTATCAATAAATAACCCCTTCTAAACCAACCCATGAATCACAATTATCTCAGAAAACTCAATCCAGCCATACTAATCATCAACAGCAGGTACGTTCGAGGAACCGAATTAGCCAGATCCTAATTAGTGCGATGATATCCTCTTGTATATGACATTTCATCTCGGATGTAATAAGCGATGTACAAAGAACGGGCTCCAGGGTGAATAGGAGCATGAAATTGTCCAGCCATGACTTCCTGTTCCACTGGATTATAAATAAGGAACACAACAGTCAAATTCCCTTAATCATCCATCACAAGCAGTAAAACCAAATAATATAGATCTAATGTGCAGAACAAGATTGTTGAGCTTCACAAACTAGAAAGTGGCTGTAAGAAAAGAGCTAAAGCATGAAATCCCGGTTTAATTAGAAAGGTAAGGGTCCACTGAAGATGTCCCATAGAACACTTTTAGTCCAACGAAGCAGTAACATTGTAATATGGATGGTAATTCCTTTGTTTACGTATTATTTATTCGGGAAAAGTATTGTTTGTATCCATTATGGAATAACTTGTGCCCCAAAAACTGTGTCTTGGTTGTAAAAAAACAGCTTGATTTTGTAGCATACATTGTCATAAAACAGAATGAGACCATTCGTCAAAGATACGCGGAATATTGTTTATTTGAATTCTGGCACTCTCTCGTGATGCGCGCTGTGACGTACCTGTCATCTGGTGGGGGAGTAACTTAGCGATCAGCTTTTTGCACAAAAAACATTTTTCAAATTTGTGTATGTTTTGTGGGGAATTTGGCTGTATTTGCATGATTACTATCTGAACACACATAAGCGTGTGATTACGGTGTATGACAGCTATCAGTGTAAATGCGTCTATATGAATAGAGTGTGATTATTGACTATATGTCGCATCTGTATGATAACCATCTGTATTACCGGCCATCAGCATGTGACAACTGGCTGTATCAGCAGCTATCAGTGTGAATGCTGTATTTCTAGCAATCACAGGATGTAGGATACTTGGCAAAGTTAATTCCTTTTTATTATTATTAGTACTGTGATGACGTGTGTCCCAGCACGACAGGACAAAAACAATAAATTACAAACGAGGCATTTGTTGCATCCAGTGGGAACATAAATACTGATTATAATGACTTAATGTCTTAATATTTGTTGCGTATCGTGCTGTGTAAACATAAAACCATGTCTGCATTTGTGATCGGAGAAACGACTAATAACCAGAGGTGGAAAGTAACGAATTACATTTACTCGCGTTACTGTAATTGAGTAGCTTTTTTGTGTACTAATACTTTTTAAAGTAATTTTTTAAATCTGTAATTTTACTTTTACTCAAGTATATTTTGTTTGAAGTATTGTACTTCGCTACATTTTAAAACACATTAATTACTGAGTAAAAAAAATAAAAATAAAAAATCGCTCCCTGGAAACTACGGCAGTAAATAATGGGCAGGAGAGCAAACTGGCGCTAAAATCACAAGAAAGATGCAGACGGACAAAACAGGCGTTAGTGGTGCAGACACCGCTGAAAACTAAACCCCGTCATATTCTGAAGTTGAACTCGAAGGAAATGAAGTGAACCCCTGGCCATATGTATGCTCTATTATGCAGTGTAAGCTGTACTTGCCTAGGAAGACCAAACTAGCAGCTTATAAAATCTCGACAAGACATCAACCATTCGCAAGAATGTAGAGGTAAGCTAAATAATTGCATCGTTGCATTGGTGGTTAAAATGAAGCTTTGACATTTTAGCAAGAGGTTTTGCACAAATTAGCTAAAAAGACCGTGGTGAGGAGTGTGCTATTTTTGTTTTAATGATGTGCGCGCGCATTTATAGTGCGTTCTTTCACTGTGTGATTCAGTCTCCTAAAATGCATTTAGAATGATCACAAAATTGAAGATATAGGGGCAGAAAATTCACATATTTATATAATTTCATATATTAAATCAAAATCACACAAAGAATGCCATCTTTTCCTCCAAAAATCATCATGAATACATACATACATATATATAACAGTTCAGTAAACAAGTTAATTAAGAGACTTGCGTTTTAGACACCATATTGCCTTTTTTAGCTCTATTTCTACAACAGAAAATAATTCCAAACACAGCCACCAAAGCACAGTTTTGCGTCTCTGAGCAACGTGACAGTGTTTCGTTCCTGAATGAATCAACCGTTTAAATGATTCGGTTCAATCGCAATGACTCACTTATTAACAGTGACTTGCTGACACATACTGGCCATTTTAATTTCACATTTAAAGTATCTTTTGATTTTTTTAAATAATTAATTTCTTATCATTTCAAATGAGTATTCAACATTTTATGTCTTGTATATCAAAACATTATTCATGCATTTGTAACTGCAGGTTAAATGCATTCTTGTCCTGCACTAAACAGTGTAATACATCTAAATGCCACTTCCAATGAATCTTCTTCATTTCCTCTGCATTAAAAGATGAGTTTGTTGATACTGATTTGCCTGGTAACAGCCCAAATGTTTTATTATTCTAAATAACTGATTCCTTTAATTAAAAACAACTAGTTTGAGATTAATAGACCTATCCCAGCGGTGTCAAACTCAGTTCCTGGAGGGTCGTAGCCCTGCAGAGTTTAGTTCTAACCCTGCACCAGCACACATATTATGTAGTTTTCAAATAAACCTAAATGATTAGATTAGCTTGATCAGGTGTGTTTAATTAGGGTTAAATCTAAACTGTGCAGGACTGTGGCCCTCCAGGAACTGAGTTTGACACCCCTTGGCCTGTCCCATTTTGACTCCCTCCCACTGTTAAAATGTAACTAAGTAATTTTTACTCTGAGTAAAGTTTAAATGAACTACTTTTTACTTTTACTTGAGTAGATTTTTAGACTGGTACTTTTACTTGTACTTAAGTAAAATTTCATTAATGTAATGGTACTTTTACTTGAGTAGAATATTTTTGTACTCTTTCCACCTCTGCTAATAACAAGCTCTACCCTACACTGCTCAAAACTTAACATATGCAAACGACTTAACATATTTACAGTGGTTCTCTCTCATGGTGGTTGGATAGATAATGCGTTTATGGATAAAGAAATGGCCGCGTTGATTATCTGCGCATGGTCCTCCCGAAATTTGTTAATAAAACATCAAGTTGTAGGCTAACCTAACAGAGAACAGTCCTCATCCTCTGTAAAATGCTTTGCACACATATTTGGGTTAAACTGTTCCAAAACGGTGTTATACATATAACTTATCCACTGATTACTAGTTGTGTCCAAACAAGAAGACCAAGTAAAGTATTTTCTCTTTCAAAATTAAACACACAGCTTCTCCACAACATGGCACTGACTGCAACAGTAAGAACATGTCATGGTGTCTGGTCTGTGTTTCCCTGGGTGTCCACTAGTGGTCTCACTTCCCCATAGGCACCTCACCGCAGGGACCTCATTTCCCACAAAGCCTTGTCCCTTCATCACGGTAATTGCACACCTGTTAATTGCACTCGGGTGTCTTCACTTTCATAGTCACTATCCTGTCTATTTAAACCGTCTTCTGTCTGTGTCATGGAGTCCTTTTTTTCAGTCACCTGGTTTCCTCGCGTTCCTTGTGTTTCAAGTTTATTGTTCCTGTTTGTTTGTTTGTTTGTTTCTGGACTGATTTTTGGTTATGACCCCCTGCTTGTTTTGATTCTGAATTTTGGATTACCCAATAAACACACACTGCTCTTGGATCTCTCGTCTCCTGTGTCCCGATCATTACAGAACAAAAAGTTACATCTTCTTTAGTTGCATGAACATTTGGGCAGTGTTATGCTAATTTCCCACATTGTGATGTAGACGTGGGGGCATGTTAGAACGAGCCATTTTAGGTAGGTGTCATTGACTCTTATGAACTTTTATGAAGAATATCTCTTTGGATTTGGAACTTTAGTCTTAGAAACTTTACAGATCTTTTTTTATGCACCAAGAGCTTGTAACACCCCTAAGAGAAAAAAAAAAACTTAAAAGTCGCATCATATGACCCCTTTAATGTATACTTGTATGAAAAATAAATAAATAAATAAAATAAAAACAAAATTTGTGTGGTACTATTTTTTTCAAGGCACTTCAGTGTCTTTTTTAATCTTTTTGAGCATTATCAACTCTGGATGATGGATAGTAAAACCCAAAGGGTCTTCTTTCCAAAGACACAGAAATTATGTATGTAGCACACTGAAGTCAGGAAATGTTAAAATTGTAAGTTAGGTAGGTAATTTTCAGCTGTGATCCCCAAAATGGGGGGTGCAGGTTAACAAGTTAAGCAAGCTACACACTGTTGCATAAGCTTTGAGACTATTGGTAAGGATTGTCTACTGCATTGATGCGGGTTATGTCAGCGAACGCTGATATCAATGGAGGCAACAACATGTATAAACAGGACTTGAATTATTGAGCTATATGCTGTGTTATGGATGCTAAGTTTAGGCTAGGCAGAATCTGCGAACTCTAAGCCAGTCATATTTTTGCTCTATGGCTGCAGTACGCATAACCATTCCCCCAACCTAAAGTGTATGCTAATTGTAAGTTACATTGACGATTATAGTCCTGGCAGAAAAGTAATAAACAAAAAGGACCAAAAGATGTGCATGTTCATTTAAAGAAAGGTTTATCTATTAATTAATTAGTGAACAGTCCATTTATCTAGGCATTGTGTGTCTTTCCTATGAGGAAAATGTGTGAAAGTTGCTCTGCTTACATTCCTCTGGGCATTTAAAAAGCAGTGTTATCAGCATTAGTTACCATGGAACCAGAGGCCTGTTCTGCCTTTCTGAGGTGTTAGATGCATTTTGAGAGGAAGGTTCCATAGACCCTCATAATTGGTTTATTGATTGAAGAGTGTTACAGAGTACTTGTTAAATACAAAAAAAAAAAAAAAAAAAAAAAAAAAAAATTTTTATATATATATATAAATTCTGTGCCTGATTGGTCCAGACACTACAACTAAAGCACTACCTGTTGAAAGTTTGTTTTAGTAACTGATCATGCCAAACTGAAATGTATGTCTTAAAACAAAGGGAAAAATGAGTCACCTGCTAGTTTCTTCAGTTGCAGGACTTACAGTTTACAGTGGAACAACGGCTGGGAATTCTCATGCAAATGCTGATGGCATGTCCAGGAGGCATGACTGCTTCGGGACGAATGCTCCGAGCAGATGCTTGGAGCTGGAACAAGAGGTATATGGGGTGTCAGCACTTTCCCTCACAAAGCAACACAGCCACCGTCAGCACCACGGAGAGCACTGTTAGAGGAGGCCTCAAGGTGTGCTGTTCAGGATCAGCTCCTCTAAAACAGGTGTGATCCTTTTCCCCTCTGACAGGTGCAAGCTGTTAGTCACAGCATAAAAGAGGTCAAAGAGGCCACAGTAGGAGAGCCAGGCAAACACAGAGAACTTGTTCCTCTGTCCATGCATTAGACCAATCAAGCTCTTGGGGATATAGACATCAATGTCAACTTGAGTAGACTGAACCTCACCTGCTAATCCATTTCGTTTGCCTACTTTTTTCAGATGTAATTGGATGTTAGTTCCAGTTTCCCCCATTAGCTCTCCTCACCATTCAAAAAATTACTTAAAACCTTTCTTTAACATTTGAAAGGATACTGTGGCAGATGTATTGCTTTCCTTAAAAAAAAAAGAAAAAGAAAAAAAGTGCTTTTCCTTTGCTTCATTTTTTTTTATATAATGAATATATGGTTGACCTGAAGAATGAAAGCTATATCATACACTTTAAAAATTATGAGCTACATAACTGATTATCGACACTAGGGGTGTGACAATACACTTAGCTCACCAGATGAGACAAAATACAGATACTTAGTTAACTAGACCGAAACATACTATTTAAAAAAAAAAAAGGCTAAATATTTGTCTATTAATTACAAAAAGTAAAACAATGCAGCTGTATTTTGAGGCTGTAACTAATGATTATTTGAGTAATCTGATATATTTTAGCAACAAAAACAGTGAAAACCATAATTTAGTATGACTATTTATATATAAACTAACAACGAGGCAATAATAATTGGCTCAAATAAAATATCAAAACCAAGTAATTACATGGTTTTATTGAACAACACTGTTAAATACATAATCTAATATGCCTATACATAATATGAACATAACCAACTTAAGTACATCATGTATTATAACAAATACCTGCAGAGGACGCCGACGGTCTGGTGATGTTTTACTTGACCGGGTGATTAAACAATGTTTAAATCCTTTTTTTTTTGGCCACATGCAAACTCAGAAACTTTTATTTAGAAATTTTGATGTACAATAAATTGCATATTTGGAAACAAGTTGATGTATTTTCCCGTGTTGTCAAATGTTTATAAATGATTTACGTTACAAATCTAGTGAGATGATGCACTGTTTTCCCAGATGAATGTTAAGCAATTCAAATTTACAGCATATGCAGAGGAAGAGTTTAGCCCCTTACACACACAGTCTTTACTGGTAATTAATGAAGTTAAGTTAAGAGATCATTTGTGAACAGAACCTTTTCAAAAATCCCAGTAAATATGTTCTGCCAATCATATCGTTCTTATGTAGATGACATGATTCTTCTGAGCAGTTTACAATGCTCCGCTGCTCTTTAATTAGTTTTCCTATATAAAGATGCGTTAGATGGACATATTTGACCATTGCGCCTCGCAACATTTTGTCGTGCTTCTCAATTTAACAGGGCTGCGACTCTGCAAATGGATACTATTATTTAAAAAAGTAAAATATTCTGATTAGCTAGTAATGTTTGTTTGCTTGAGAGTGAAAGCTGCGCTCCTCTAATACCATTGGTAGGTGAACTTATGGACTCAAAAGTGATAAACAAATTTTGCTCTGTTCCCCATATGTTTGTCTTCAGACTTGAAATATAGTACATTATTATTATTATTATTATTAATTTTATTATTATTTTTCCTTTTTTTTTCTTTAACAGTCAATATACTACTATGTTTTACTAGGTCTCTAAGAGCTCTGGCACATTTACATTTTATCTCACATTTATATGAAATGTGAAGTTAATGATGAACATACTTGAGTTGCTGTTCAAAGTGCCAACACTACCTCTATATTCACCTTTTAATTACTGCTTTAATCATGACATAATTGTCCAGTCCCTTCCTATGACTGTGAACAGCTCATCCTTATCTAGTGAGATTTGGTGAGTGGCGTCCATGAGCCACTGTTATCTCAGCCATTCGTACTGTCATAATACGCCACTAACACTCACCTTCTCATCCCTGATTTAAAAGCGTTAGCGAGTCACAAATCGCCAACTATTTTCTTTGCCTGTATTTATAAAGAAAATCCCCAAATCCGTCTTACTTGTGCATGAGCTTTTGAATCCACTTGCAATCTTTCCTGAGGGGACTGCAAGGTTGTTTATGCGTGTTGTTAGGTAAAATCACAGTATTCATTTGGTTTAAAGAAAACCCCTAGCAAAGAGCGATGAATTTGGTTGTGGGGAGTAATTGAACAATACAACAGCATCTATGAGAATAGCTGCTGTTCGTCAGCATTAGAGTAATTAGATAAAGCTAAATTCAACCACAGGGCAGCAGGTAAATAGCCTGGCCTTAAACTTCAACACACATTTCATTACTTTGTGTGGACAAAATACAAATAAACTTGTATGAAATATTAAAACCATAATTCTATCTTAAAAATCATAAGTTTATGAGGTTTATCCAATGTATTGTGTGTGTGTGTGTATGTGTGTATCTATGTAATCTTTTGTGTAATGTCTGACAAATAAGACTTTCATAAATGATTCATACATACATATATACATATATAAAGGCACGTGTTTAGAATTGTTGTTTTGGAAAAAGTTGTATGTCAATTAAGAAAAGTTTCAATCAAAATGCATATAAATTATTAAATGCCATCTGGTACTGAAAAGTAATTCATTATTACCCTGAAAGAATGGAAATGAAATGTGACAACATGCCCCATATGGACATGTTGTAACAGGTTGTAACATGTGTGGGGCACAGTTTAATATGACCAAAAACTATATGGCATAGTTAAAAGCAACTTGAACAAATAGATGAAGAAACACATTTAGACACTAGAAAAATAGAGTGGAACACACACACACCCCACCACACAAAGCTCTCACAGAACAGGAGCCACAAGCTAGTCAAAATTCTTTACATTTCTTGAAATGATTTCTGATTATTCCAGTTCTCTCTATCACATTTACATTTACATGTAATTATTTAGCAGATGCTTTTATTCAAAGCGAGTTACAAATGAGAACAATAGAAGCAATCAGACCAACAAAAGAACAACAACAGTATACAAGTGCCATGACAAGTCTCAGTTAGTCTAGTACAGAACACGTAGCCAAGTTTTTTTTTTTTTTTCAAGAATATGATAGACAAGAAAAGAAGAGGTAAGTGCTAGTATTAGTTGGTTAAGTGCTGGCAAAAAAAGATGAGTCTTTAGATGTTTCTTGAAAATGAGTAAAGACTCAGCTGTTCGAATTGAGATTGGGAGGTCATTCCACCAGCTGGGCACAATCCAGGAAAAGGTCAGTGAGAGTGATTTTGAACCTCTTTGGGATGGCACTACAAGGCGTCATTCACTTGCAGAGTGCAAACTTCTGGAGGGCACATAAGATTGAACTAGTAAGTTTAGGTATGTTGGTGCCATGCCAGTGGTCGTCTTGTAGGCAAGCATCAGTACCTTGAATTTGATGCGAGCGGCTACTGGTAGCCAGTGTAACCAGATAAGGAGAGGAGTAACGTGAGCTTTTTTGGCTCATTGAAGAAAACCCTCGCTGCTGCATCCTGGAACAGTTGCAGAGGCTTGATAGTACATGCAGGAAGGCCTGCCAGGAGAGCATTACAATAATCCAGTCTGGAAAGAACAAGAGCTTGGACAAGAAGTTGGGTGGCTTGCTCTGACAGAAAGGGTATAATCTTCCTAATGTTGTATTAGGCAAATCTACAGGAAAAGGTCATTGCAGCAATATGATCTGTGAAGCTTAACTGATGATCCATCTCAACTCCTAGGTTTCTGGCTGTCATGGAAGGAGTTATGGTTGACAAACCCAGCTGTATAGAGAAGTTGTGATGTAATGATTTGTTTAGCTGGAACCACCAGCATTTCTGTCTTAGTAAGGTTGAGATGAAGGTGATGGTCATTCATCCAGCTAGAAATGTCACTCAGACAGGATGAAATGCGAGCAACTACTGTTGGATCATCTGGATGGAATGAGAAGTAGAGTTGAGTGTCATCAGCGTAGCAGTGATAGGCAAAGCCATGCTTCTGAATGACAGATCCTAATAATGTCATGTAGATGGAGAAGAGAAGTGGTCCAAGTACTGAGCCTTGAGGAACCCCAGTAGCAAGTTGTTGTGACTTAGAAACTTCACCCCTCCAAGACACCCTGAAGGATCTATCGGAGAGGTAGGACTTAAACCACAGGAGTGCGTTTCCAGAGATGCCCATCTTTCTGAGGGTGAACAGGAGAATCTGGTTATTAACGGTGTCAAAAGCAGCAAACAGATCCAGCAAGATGAGTACTGAGGATTTTGAAGCTGCTCTTGCCAGTCGCAGGGCTTCAGTAACCGAGAGTAGGGCAGTCTCAGTTGAGTGGCCACTTTGGAAGCCAGATTGGTTGCAGTCCAGGAGGTTGTCCTATCAGTCTTTATTCACTTGTTTCTCATGGTTTCTCAACAGAATGCATAAGAGTCACATATGTGAATTACATAGCTAACGCCATAGAATAACATAGTTCTAGTAACTGGGCACATTGTAACACCTGCACAAATGGTATTCCCCTTAAGGAAATCATGCTGTGTCAGAAACACTTTGGGAATGCCTTTGCGTGACCATGCTCTAAAGCACATGTGGAATCAGTCCAATGAAATGGGGAAATGTCATAGGTGGGATGACGTAGTGACCAGGAAGCTTAAAAGCATATGCGGTGGAAACAGCGACAGCTTCTGCTTTTCCAGTAAGTTCTTTGGGTCTGTATTTGCCAAGACAGTGTGTGTGTGTGTGTGTGTGTGTGTGTGTGTGTGTGTGTGTGTGTGTGTTGTGCCAGTGCCCATCATTTTCTAATAATGGTGAGTAAGACAAGCAGCATTTAAAATTGCTTCATTACGGGTGGGGACACATAGAATCTTTGCACTGTTTTTCTGGGAGTGGAGCACATTCAGTCAGCTCTCGAGGGGGCTGACTGTCTGGATTGCTAGTGCATTGCTGCGTATGCTCTGCCCACTGGGAGCTCTTTGAAAAGGGCGCTAGCCCTGGCTAGCATTCCTCATAGCTCGGGTCCCACTTCTGCCATGCCAGAGTGGCAGTTGCAGTCGTGGGGATTGCAAATGTATCTGGTGGAGGGGATGGAGATGGGCTTGTCCCTTTATTCACCCTCAACCACCAGATCTAGTGCACTTTCTCAGGGATCAGAAGCACACAGCTCTTAGTGTCCAACTGGAAACTTAGCGGCTCTAGGAGGCTTGCATCCTCCGAGGAGGTTATTATAGAACAACCAGCTTGGTCATTCCCTGCCAATCATATGCTTCAGGGCTCCAAGTTGACTGCTTAAAGTACACCAGAGATCCTTCTCAAGAGACTTATTCCTTTGGTAGACCATCTGTCAGTGTGGAAACTTCTGCCAAATGTGTCTCAATGGGTCCTTCTGACTGTAAAAGAGGCTACAGAATCCATGAATTTGGTTTTCTTCCACCTCAGTTCAATAGGGTAATTTCAACTCTGGTGGGCAGAAGGAGGTTGTAGAACGTGTTCCTCCTCACTCTAGATACAGGTTCTACAGCTCCAAAGAAGGATGGAGGGTTGCATCCTATTTTAGATCCTCGTCAGCTGAACAACCCAGTCCTGAGTCTCAGGTTCAAGATGCTCAGCTCGAACAAATAATTTTTCAAATCAGGTCTGAGGACAAGTTTGTCTTGATAGATCTGAAGGATGCAGACCTTCATGTACTGTATCCATCTTTCCTTAACACAGGAAGTCCCTGAAATTTGCTTTCGGTGGTGAAGCATACCAATATCAGGTTCTCCTTCCACAAGAGAGTGTCTGCCCACCAGAGTTGAAATAATCCCATTGAACTAAGGTGGAAGAAAACCAAATTCATGTATTCTGTAGCATCTTTCTACAGTCAGAAGAACCCATTGAGACACACTTGCCAGACGTTTCCACACTGCCAGTTTAAATAAAATAACTGCACTTTTTTGCACTAAAATCTATTTATCTGCACTTTTTTTAATGCCCTTATTGTATAGTTGTATTTTAGATTTTAGATTTTTAGGCTCTACTGTAGTGTTATCTGTATGCACCATGGGTCTGAGAGTAACGCAATTTCAATTCTCTGTATGTATGTACTGTACATGTGGAAGAATTGACAATAAAGCAGACTTGACTTAAATTGACTTCCTTAGGCATATGTTCCTTGCCCATTTGAAAGAGCTGGGGTTGAGGCTGACCTCCAAGAAAAGTGTGCTTTCCCCAGTATAAAGAATAACTTATCTGGGCGAGGTGTGGGATTCAACCACGATGCTGTCAAATCTGTCTCCTGCTCGGGTTGAGTCGATCCTCACAGACATGAAGAGAGTAAAGCTAGGCCAGTAAATCACAGTGAAAGAGTTTCAGAGACTGTTGGGTTTGATGGCAGCTTTGTCCAATGCAATATCTTTTGGCCTGCTGTACACGATTCCCTTGCAGTGGTGGCTCAGGACCAAGGGGTTTTCCCAGAGTGCTCAGGGTCTGGGGGATGGCCACCATATCTTGACCATCTCTCGACGGCTCTTCCTGTCAGGGTGGACCTACTCTTTGAGGCGTGGGGCTCCATCTTTCACAGTTATGGAAACTGTGGGTGTGGCCCCTGAAGGCGGGCAGCTCATAGATTTGAGTTTCTCAACTAAGGTTGTGGAGACCATACTCCAGCGCAGAGCTCCCTCCATGAGGAAACCGTACTTCTTGACGTGGAACCTTATCACTTCTTGGTGTGGTAATTGTCACTGGACCCAGTTAACTGGCTAGTTGGTTCAGTGTTGGAGGTCCTGCAGCAGAGGTTATCCACAGGGTTAGCCCCCTGGTCAATCATAGGGGAGAAACCTGTTTGTTACACGTTTCCTCCTTGGCACCTTGAGGCTGAGGCCTGCTTCACACTTAAGATTCCCGTCCTGGGGTCTGGCCATGGTTTTAGAGGCTCTCTGTTAGCATCTATTTGACCCCTTGGAGGAGGTCCCAGAGAAGTTTCTAACAGTTATGACTGTGTTCTCACATGCCATCTTTTCTCTCAGGAGAGTTGGTGACCTTCAAGCCCTCTCTGTGGACCCTTCTTTTCTGGAATTTGTTCCTGGTACGGCTAAGGCATTCTTACACCCTAGGCCAAGATATGTGTCTTAAGTGCAAACTGTAATTCAATGCTCTATTGTGTTGAAGGCTTTCTGCCCTCCTCCCTTTGGGGACCTGGACCAGAAGAGGCTTATTTTTGTTTGTCAGAAGCAGACAGCTTCTGCTTTTCCAGTAAGTTCTTTGGGTCTGTATTTGCCAAGACAGTGTGTGTGTGTGTGTGTGTGTGTGTGTGTGTGTGTGTGTGTGTGTGTGTGTGTGTGTGTGTGTGTGTGTGTGTGTGTGTGTGTTGTGCCAGTGCCCATCATTTTCTAATAATGGTGAGTAAGACTGGCAAGCAGCATTTAAAATTGCTTCATTACGGGTGGGGACACATAGAATCTTTGCACTGTTTTTCTGGGAGTGGAGCACATTCAGTCAGCTCTCGAGGGGGACACAGATAAACAAAACATATACAAAGTAGCCCTTTCTTACTATTTTTTATTATCAGTTATGTTGATAACTTTCTTAATTTTAAGCGGCTTATGTTATGAAAAACTTTGTGTTTTGAAATTCTCAGTTAAGATAATGTAAAATTGGAACAGCCTTCTGTCTGTGCCATCTTGACTTACTTGCTCTCTTTCCTCACTTTCACTTTAATTCTCGTGCACTGATTCCTTTGCTAAACTGAACATCCATTCAGAGTTCTCACCGGCGGCCCCAACGTCAATTCAACATGCTGAATTGGGCAAACTACTGCCAATGAGAGCCAGACAAGAGCCAACGTGTGAAATACACCAAAAAGAACTAACCCAGCAGATGCTCACCAACGGCTGACAATTGCCTTGGTGTGTCTCTGCCTTTAGTTTAAGACAGAATCCACTCAAAATGGCTCAAAATGCCAGAGTTTTTTTTTTCAGTGTTAAGTTTTGCATGCTAATTTCATTATCTAAGCAAAATGTCTAGTGTTATTTGATACAGTGATCTAAATTTCGTAGAACTTATTAACTTATTCTTATTAAACCTAAACATAAACCCCACCACTTACTTCAAATATGACGCACACCAGATAAAACGAACCATGCCATCATGTTCTCACATTCAATGCAACAGTCCAAGATCTAATCATTGAGTCTAATCATTTTACAGGCAAAAAGTTCACTTCAAGTATTAAAAATGGGTGTTGAGTTTTGCTGGAAGAAATGTGCAAATGGAAAGAATAAGGCCAAACTGGATCCAAAAACTCAAGGTCTGAACTGAGACCGAGTGGTTTCAGGTCGAATTCTTTGACAAGTGCTTCGGATATAGGTCTGGTTCAGTATTCGTGGCCTTGGGACCCGGGTAATTTTAAATAAATGTGCTTTTTCCAAATGAACCCGATAATCACATTTATTTTTCCAAGTCTATTGGTCACAATTGAAAGCCAATTTCAGAAATAGTTTGTTTCTCTCAGGCAGGCAATAATATAAAGCAATAATAAATAAGTAAACAAATAAAAGAAAGAAATTCAGCCAGCCAGTGTGTCGCCAGCCTTAGAATCAGCTGCAGGACGGGATTTGCGCTGAACGCGGAGACTTCCGCCACTTAATATGTTCGTTTGGAAATACGAAAATGTACCTATGTTCCGCATACAAAATATTGCATTCGGTCATTCGGTACACACGTGCACCGTACCGAAAGCCCTGTACCGAAACGGTCCGGTACGAATACACGTACCATTACACCCCTAATATATATATATATATATATATATATATATATATATATATATATACTTTTATAAGGGTGTTGGTTTCAAGAAAGCAAAGAGTATTTACCATTTTTCCGTTACGCAGCAGTTAGATGCTTTTGTGATTCTGTTCATTGGCACCAGCTGTTCAACAATCTGTTCTTTTCCAGACAAGTTATGTTGTGTTTATTTATTTATCCGCAAACCAAATTGAGGCCTACAAGGCTTGCTTGGAAACATGCCGTCTGTTCAAATAAGTGTGGCATCCTGTGTCTGATGTTGACATTAATGCATCACCATCAATCAGATTAGACCTACGATATTCCATTATCGAGTCAAGAACTGAAGATGCAGATTTGATCAAGCGAGTTGCGTGACTATGCAGTGAATGCGCTGAGACCACACTGGTTAAATAATGAAACCAGTGCCCAAATAAAACTGAGGTGCATTCAATGTACCGTCAATACTTGTGCAAATATGTGGAATATTCATGACAATGTATTGTAATGTACACAATCAATTGCCTACCAAAGCATATGACCATGTATTTTATGTCTAACTGTATTTTTCATCCTGCAGTTCTTAAATAACATAAATTATGTGCATTAGGGAAATTAAACATAAATGAAACAGTCACATATCATCCACAATTCACTTATTGTGTCATCTGCGAGACCTTAAAGCATTGTAATATGCCACCATATTTTATGTGAGGCATATTTTACATGATCATTATGGTTCATTTATATTCATTATATCTGTTTGAGGCTGCTACGTGGGTTTCACAAATTTCTCTAAATGATAAGTTGCTGGTTACAAAAGTTTGAAAAAAAAAAAGCCTAAAACAGGTTAATGTCTGTGGTATTTCCACATATTAATATGTGTTAAAAATAAATGATGCAGATTTAAATTAAATAAAATGGAAAAATGTGCTCCATTTCATTTAATAAATAACGTACAGAGTATTCCACTTTATTTTAGCTCTCATTCTCAAATATAATTGTAGCTATGGGGATAGAAAAATGCTTAGATTTCCACATATTAATTTAGGTGCAAAATAACATAGTAAATAAATAAATATAATATATATATATATATTGTGAGATAAGATGCAGTCCTTGTTGTTAAAGACTATTTCAAGGTTTTCCGCCACATTCCTTTTTTGTATTTTTTTTTTATTTTTAATCAAGGCTCCTAGAATATGAACCTGTGGCAACATTTTGGTTAACCGATTTCATGCTGCTTTTTACAATTTTTGCTGCTATTTCAAAAGTAAATGTCAAGCCATTGGTGCTTAAACCACGTTAGATTTTCTCTGAAACCAATTAACTTAAATACGGAGACATTTTATTAGATCGGTTAATTTACATATTGTGTCAGTTCGGAAATTAAATATCTGTTGAGTGGTGCCAAAAGCTCCATCATGTTTGAAAAAAAGTTAAACCCTAGACTAAAACGGTCAGACAGTGTTGACAAAAGCAAATGCTAGATAAAAATGCATTTGCTGAAGCAACCATGTCATTTTAACTTTTTTTAAGAAATCTTTGTTTTATCAAGACTTGTGTTTGACTGGATTTGTACTAGTTCGTAAATATAAATCATGCGATCACAAAAGAAAAAGAAAAATCACAGTAAATCTTCATTAATCGATAATCTGCCCCTCTAATCATATATATATAAGTAAATTGTATGTATAGAAATGTTCTTGACATTTTACAAAAATGTAGGTAAAGGGAAAACTGTAGCAACCATTACTTATATTTTGGTCTCTTTTTCACGCAAAGCTAACAAATAACTTAAGACTTAAAGCAAAATAAAGCATAGTGTGGACCAGTTTTGTACTTTACAGAGCTTTAATGCGCCATTTTTTTGGTCACCATTTACTTTCATTGTGTTTATAAAAGCTTAGCATTTTGTGTTTTACAGTAGAAACAACATTGTACCAGTTTTTGGAATGACATGATTGGCTATCGACCACAACTGTACACACACACACACACACACACAATACAGGCCTTGCTAACATGTTGGTGCATAATTATTCCCATCTCGCTGGTCTCAGTTCATTGTAGTCTCAAAGATGGGATATATAACCCATCCATCAACCTTTAGAGAACCCCCCATGCACCTTTCACAGTATTCACACCACCGGTGGAGGCAGTGACCCTTATCATAATAACACGTGCTGAAAGGTCTGGTGTAAAACCCTCATGAGGCTAATAGAGATCACTACTGTATCTGTTAGTTACAGGGAAATGCTGTGTACAGTTCAGGCGGCTCAACCTCGGATAAAATATTTGCTCTGTGGTATTTACCATATCCCTACGGACACCTGAATGTCAGGGCATTTGAGATTGGATGGAGCACTAGCAAACGGGTCTTAGTTGACTCATTACGGTCATGACAAACCTATTGGGGAATGTTTTTATCAAGTAGGACATGTTGCTGGATTAATTGTGTTGGTGTTGGAACAACATTCCTGGAAAACACAAACAGTCCTATCTGTTTCCCTAAACTTTGCATTCTGTCATTTTCAGAAATCACTCTAATATGCTAATTTACTGCTCAAGAAACATTTCTATCGATGTTGAAAACAGTTGAGCTGCTTCATATTTTTGAAGAAACTTTGATTTTTGATGAATAGAAAGACAGAAGATGGTGGAGAAATCGTGATAAACCACCATCTTCTGTCTTTCTATTCATCAAAATTCTATTCATCCTGTCAGCATAATCTCAAAAATATGCTAGCATCAATATGCTATTCATGTTACTCAGGTTAGCATCTTGAATAGCATATTGATGCTAGCATATTTTTGAGATTATGCTGACAGGACTAACATGCAGTTAACAATTGTAACGTTGCTGGCATGCTTTTAGCAAGATTCTGTATGTTTAACATCATGCTGAATGTTTAACATGGCTTGGTGCTTCGCAAGATGTTGCTAGCATATGTTTGTATGTCTGAAGCATAAACAGCTTGAACAGTACTATTTTGTTGAAAGTAGTAAGCCAATCCCTAAAATCTAATTTACTGATAGGAATATTGTTCAATAATCAAATCAACTAATATGGTAAGTAACCTTCATCTGAAGG
This sequence comes from Carassius carassius, assembly GCF_963082965.1. Lineage (NCBI taxonomy): Eukaryota > Metazoa > Chordata > Actinopteri > Cypriniformes > Cyprinidae > Carassius > Carassius carassius. The sequence goes on from NC_081802.1 coordinate 18,054,287, forward strand.
ATCTCTAGGTCTATAATGAATTAGACTGTCGGTGAAAGATCAACATCCAGCTATTTTGCCTTGGTGTAATTTGGCCAAATAGTAGAAAACAAAAACATTAAAAAAAGACCTTTTCATAATGATAAAGCATAATCTGGGAGGCTGAAGGAAACATTGGTGCAGCATGCTTACAGGAAACAGCTGTTTGTAGTCCTGACAGCAGGACTTCATATTGCCCCCTATAGCAATGAAGACCTTCGCTTCAATCCGATTATCAGAGGTTAATGTAGCTTTCAGCATCTGTATTGTGATGTTCTTAGTATTGGCATCTATAATACAGAGAGGAGTCAGCCCTCACTTTGCAAAACATGAGGGCTTTAACAGAAACGAGCATTTTTAAAACATACAATAACACTCAAGCCTTCAAGTGGTTCTTATTCCCTGACGCTCAGGGACCAATGTATCATCTCCTTGTATCTCATTATGAATTCAAGTATCTCTCTCTCTTACACACACACACACACACACACACACACACACACGCACACACACACTACTGACAGTGTTCTGCAAAGAATAAATTAATGAATAATAATGCAAAAAATAAATGCATCTTAATAAAAAATACTGACTATATGATTATTCTACATGGCAGTTAACATAATTTTGGAGAGTTAAAAAGACAAATCCAAAACCCTCTTTGTAGTTGACTATTCATTGTATGCATCTAATCATAAATCAAATAATTTATCTTCAGATTTACAAGCACACACCTGGTTGTGTTATAAAATCATGAAAAATTTATTTTATCCTATAAACCAACACTATCTTCATAAAAAAAAATTGTTTTATAATAACAACAGCAATAATAATAATAATAATAATTGTAGTAGTAAATGGACTGCATTTATATAGCGCTTTCAACAGACCACATGGCCATCCAAAGCGCTTTACAATTTGCCTCACATTCACCCATTCACACACTCATTCACACACCGACTGCGGTGTCAGCCATTCAAGGCGCCATCCAGCTCGTCAGGAGCAGCTGGGGTTAGGTGTCTTGCTCAAGGACACCTCGACACTTGGTCAGGTGGAGCCGGGGATTGAACCACCAACCTCCCGGTTTGTAGACAACCTACATGAGCCACTGCCGCCCCCTACTAGTAGTAGTAGTAGTTGTAGTAGTAGTAATAATAATAATAATTATTATCATCAGTACTAGTATAATAATAATAATAATAATAATAGTAATAATAAGCATTATTTGAGTAATTAAATTGAAAATAAAAATATTAATAAATTCTAAATAAAATTTTGAATCCATACACACTACCACTTAAATTATAATAAATAAATAAACAAAAACAAACAAGTAGTGTCATCATAAATAATAATAATATTTTAGTTATTTAAATTAAATCGCAATACATTTATTAGCCAAATTAATAATATATTTGTTAATAGCTTTTTAGTGTATCATTGTAGTAATGCACTGAAATTTGGTACGTTGTGCTTCTGTTCTCTTTTTGCTGACTGTTAAATTAATAAATGTAAATGTTAAGCATTGCATCCAGGTAATTGCTAACTAATTGCTTGTTGGTTATGGACATTATGTGCAGCTTGAAACATTTTAAAGATCCATCTACAGAAACTAGACATTTTTCCATTCTTACATTCACACATTTTGTTCATCACCACAGTCACAGACACACAAACAGTCTGTTCATTAATACGAACAACTGTTTTGTTTCAGTTGAACGATAATAAAACTTTCATAGCCTCCACACTTGCTAGCCTTGTACTGATGTTTGCTGTTAAATACTTCATGGTTTGAGCTCTTCCTGCGTCACTGAAACCAGGGAGTCAGAGACCATCTGAATCTTCATCACAGGAACTTTGAAATGGAGAAATATTAAAATTTACATTCACAGGACAGAAAAACACACCAAATTAGTCTGAGGCCATGCGAAACATTTAAGCAGTCTAGTGAACTATAGATGGCATATGTAACTTGTACTTAGTATTGCTGGCACAAACCCCCCTCAGATACCTCTAGGGAAATAAAACAACATTTTGACACACACAAAAAGACTTTTTAGTCACAAACCCTCTGAGACATCCACTGATATCCTTTTACATTGGTATTCAATTATGCCCATTTTAAATTCCAATTCATTTGTTCATTCATAAGTATGTCTGCTTCCCGCCAAATTGCCACATAGGTATAATAAAAGACTGTAAATTATCATTCAGCAGAGACCTTGTGCCACCAAAACGGGTTTTATTATGTTTCAGTGATTGAAAATTCCTCTGAATGTAAGCAAACATGTTTTCTACGACCTTCACTGACATAAACATGCACATATAACATGTACAGATCATAGAAAGATGCCATACAATGGCTAACATGTTAACTTTGTTAATTTAATTTGTAGCTGTGGGAGAGTGCAGTAGGGTTATGTTGCATTCTGAACAATAAGGTGGCTTCAGCCGAGAGCAGAACTGTAAACATAAAGGCCTTCTGTTGAAATGTCAGTATTAAATGTTATAATGGAGCCGTTGTCCTAAGCACTGATTAATGTGCATGTCATTTTTTTTTCTGAGGATTCAGTATAAAGATGTGGATGCAGACAAGCTGACAGCAAAGAGTGTGATTTCTGGAAATGGGAATATACAACTTGCGATATCTTAAAGGGCATAAACTGATGTTGGTAATGTGTCTTTGAGACCTATTTAATAATAGGTCCCACCTACATATAAAATTTAAATTCTGTCATTATTTACCATCACGTTCTTCCAAACCTAAAACAAAAAGAGATTTTGAATGTTATCACTTCTTGAAAAGATCCTGAGATTCACGGCAGAGCCAGAGCGACTGAGAATCAAGGTGGAGCTGGCAGGAGGAAGGAGCCCTGGAGGTGGAGGTGAGGGAGACTCCGACCATGACGACTCTGAAGGATAACAGTCCCGCAGGGCTCACACCACATTGATTGTGGGCTGAGAGCGAGCAGATGGGATGCCAGTCGACAGCATTGGAGTAGGCTGGAGCGGGTGGGAGTGCGGTCATTTTAGAGGAGCGGCCAAAATGCCGGGCATATTCTAGGAGCTGGAACTGGAAGACACATTCTAGGAGAAGGCACTGGAGGACACTTTCTAGGAGAAGGCACTAGAGGACACTTTCTTGGAGCAGGCACTGCAGGACACTTTCTAGGAGCAGGCACTGGAGGACACTTTCTAAGAGTGAGCACTGGAGGATTGTCTTGTCTGGCTCTCATCCCCTCAGTTCTGGATGAGGAAACCAAGGACAAAGGAGGGCTGGACAGGACCAGCGGAGATGACGGAGAAAGGAGGAGGGGTAATTCAACCTACAGTCCAGATCCTCAGTTCAGCCCAGGGATGGCTCCTGTTTCCCCATTCAGCCCAGGGAGGGCTCCAGATCCCCAGTTTAGCCCAGGGAGGACTTCTGATTCCCCGTAAAGCCCAGGGAGGGCTCTTGATTCCTCGTAAAGCCCAGGAAGGACTTCATATCCCCAGTTAAGCGCGAGGACGGCTCCTGACTCCCCATTAAGCCCAGAAAGGGCTCTGGATCTTCAGTCAGCCCCAGAGCTCACTCCAGTGTTGGCTCCAGCACCAGAGCTTGCTCCATTGTCGGCTCCAACCCCCGAGCTCACTCCAGTGTTGGTTCCAGACCCAGAGCGCCCGTCAAGATACCTAGTTTTCACCAAGAAATTATTTTGGGGGGCCATATGCCCGTGGTCGTTGTGGCCGAGCAAGGTAAGGCCACGGAGGATCCCTCCCGAGTCTCCAGATCCGCCATGGCCTCCTGAGTCCCCTGATCCACCTGGCCTCCCGAGTTTCCTGATTTGCCATGACGCCCCATACGGGTACCGCTCTGGAGGCCCACTGTCCCATGTACAGTATGTCCTAGGTACCTCCAGAGCTCCCACCCCCCTCCCCTTGGGATGTTATGTGCCGTGAGGACACGCCTTCTGGAGGGGGCGTAATGTCATTGTTGTGGACTGGAGTTTCCTTGTTTTACCACAGTTTTAGCTCCTGTTTTCCTTTTTTTGTTCATGTTTTCTGTTCCTGTCCTTAGTTCTATTGGTTCCAGGTGTTCCCGTTTAGTTGATTTGGTTCCAGCTATGTCCCATCAATGTCTGTGTATTTTAGTGTTCTCTGTTCTTAGTTATCTGTCCACTGTTGAATGTCATTATTTTGTTCCTTCGTTTGTATCTCCTTGTGTGTTGATCATCTTTCTGTATTATCCTGGATTTTCTCATTCCTTCTCCAAGTGAAACATGACACTACCAACTGCAAAATGGAAAACAGCTATGACCTGCCATATTGGTATAGGTACCGTCAAGCCCACCAAAAATTACAAATAAGCCACTCAAAAAATTGCTAGCTAGCTAAACGTCTACTAAATATTGTTTACTACTGTTAATGCCCAACACTGGCTAGATACTTTTTAACAAAACCCTGATGATACAGTACTTTATTGAGAATCATTGTTTCGGCTTGCTCTGAGCTATTAGTTTAACAAATGGTGTGGCATTTGATCTGCGGTGGATTAAAACAACCACATCAACTCTATCCTTCTCCAAACTGCTGGTTTTTCAGTCCCAAGGCTGAGGTTGACCTTTAATGGTGGATCAGCTTGAACTGCGCCTGTCCCTCTGATTAACTGGAGAGGAAGGGAGCCATTAGAGGAAGGCAGTCTTAGGACATGGCTACACAGACATGGGTATTTTCAAAACCACAGCTTTTTCTACAGTATGGCAGTTTATCCACACGCAAACGCAGTATCAGGTCACTGAAACTGAACCTTTTAAAAAACTTTTGCCAGAGTGAAGATTTTTCCGATTTTGCAGTGTTGACACGTATTATTGATTAATTCTGTAACATGGTAAACTTGGTCTGTAGTGCACCTGGTAGAGCTTTGATCTAGAGCATTCAGGGTACAAGTCCCATGAAACACAAGCTCTTATAGCTCAAAGACTTGTAGCAAGCTAAAAGCAATCTAAAATGGCATGGTTGTATCAGCAAATGCATTTCTATCTGGTAATACATTTATTTTTACCAAAATATTTTCAAAAGCTTTGGTCATTTACACAACAAGCGTCTTAGAGCATCTTGCTACTGAACATGGTGAGCGGCAGCAATAAAAACACTGTCAGTTTGCCCAGGACATATGTTACTGGTCTTGACATATGTTGTAAAATTAAAAGTGAGTGAAAAATCTGCTAGAAGACAGAAGCAGCTTTTTGAGCTCAGCTGGAGTATCACGGAAACGCATCAATCAATCAAATCAATATACCTTGCTGTGGTGTTATTTCAGATGGGGCTTCAAATCTAACAAAATTTTCCACAAAACATCAACTGTGTGAGACCCTATGTAACTATGAGCAAGACTATAGTGCATTTTTGTTGGTTTGATGATTTGAGGTACCCTATAATTTTGATGTCAAATCCTAGAAAACCATCACTAACCGAGTCTAGCCAGTATTTATATATTTAAAAATTGGATGTCTCATAGATCTTAACCTGAACTTCTAATTATATATATAATAAATTGTATATCTAATACTATGTGAAAATACAAAATAAATTAATTAATACTGTGATACAGCAAGCACGACCAGCTCGCTTGAGATGTAACAAGTGTCTGTAAAAGATTTTAAAAGAAAAAAGATGGCTCAATCACAAGAGCATTTTTGCACATGAAGTAATTTATTTACAGTGCCAAAAAAGTGTTAGTCCACAGTGAAGTATTTGCAGGGTGACAATAAGACTAAACTCAAAAGTATCAAAGAAACAACAAAAGTGGATAACAAAACCAAAATCCAAAATACTTATGTACAAGTTAGAACACATATCCACAATATACAGGGTTGAGGTTCACTTGACGTACCGCAGTTGCAGTTGCATCTGGTATACAATGTCAATAATAATCAATTTCTGATCTATATATTTATGTATAATAATAAACACAATCAACACATAACTCCTTTAACACATAATTTCAACACTTAAATACACACAGAAACACCTAATCATACTAGACAATGGTTTCCAATGCCAATGCCCATGATGACATAAACGGCCGCCTCTCATTAATTCGGTTTGACTACACCCACACAGACAAACATCACAGAGACGTCACAACAAGAGTGCAGTGTAAGTGAATGAAATGACCAAGAATTGGATATGGACAGAGGAGATTGCTGTAATGGGACAATGTCCATGTATTATCAGGTTTGCGCCTGTACCTGCTATTCTTAAAGCAGCAATGGCAGGGAGGCATGGGATGAAGGATGAATAAGGTAAATTTGTGTGTGTGTGTGTGTGTGTGTCACAAATATAATTATGCAGTTGAATTTTTATGTTTTTGGATTGCCATGAAACTTGACATCAATTTGTACATATTACAACATTCAAGAAAAACAAATTCATATTTCAAAACTCTTTTACATTGGCACAAGGCTTCTAAATCCCATTTTACTGGTTTCTATGGGAACAGTGTTTGGTGCTATCTGTGCAGTGAAGGCCAGAATCTGTGTTATGCTTTGTTTAACGTCCCAGGAAATGTCAACAGGTGTGCAAATGACATTGTGACATAAAAAATTTCCCTTAAGCTATTGTCATGTTTGCATGTACATATCTGTATGTTTTTTCAGAGTTCCCAGGAGATGTTATGTTATTTTAACTAAATGCATCAGTGGGTGGTAGCTGTTTATTTGATTCATTTATAACCTTGGATTTCCAAAACATATATTCATTAATATTTTTTGAATTATTTTATCTTGGCAACAAATACTGTTTTCCAATCATCCTAGTGCCGTTATTCCAAAGGAAAATAAATAAATAAATAAATAAATAGAGTGATCTTTCATCAGAATTTAATAACATTGCTTTGCATCTGTTTCATCGACATCATCTTGGACTTGGACGAAATGATAAAAAAAAAGATCTTGCAACTTAGCTAGATTTACAACATAACTATAAACTACAAATTATGAAATATAGATGTGGAAAACGGAAGGGTATACACATGCCACCATGCTGAGTTGAGTGCAGGTCAGAACCATGGCGAGCACTAAGTACCAACTCTACCATTTACATGGGAGTTGCCCCTGGGACGTTAGATGGCTGTCTGTGACATTATCACTTACGGTCAAAGGCCTAGGTCACATACCCAAACTTACCTGTTAGGGCTAGACTCCTGGGCCCGGGGTAGAGCTTAAGGCTTAGAATCAAGAATAGATTCCTTTAAAAAGGATACGACCAAGGGCCTAGCATCATACTAAGTCTTGGTCTGTCACACAGGGGCCACAGGTTGTTCTCGCATAAGCTTGCTGAAGGAACTGTCTCAACAGATCCCTAGTAGCAACACCCTGTTTAAACAGGTATCTCGAGGATACATGGGTGGAGTGGCGCCCAAGTTGAACGGGGCTTACTAGCTCAAGAAAGGGCACGAAGCAACCTCGTGAAACCCTCACCACATTGGATTTTAGAAAAGAATGTAGAATACTAGCGTGCGAACTTACCACAGTGTGGATTTTAGAAAGTGCGCAAAGACTTCACGTGCACACTTACCATAACATGGATTTTAGGATAATGTTCTAACGGGCTCCTGTGGCACTCTGAAAGAGCTGCTCATAGATGGAATGGTACATCCTAAAACCAATATGTTTGAGAGTCATCAACTCGGTCTATGGTATAATGCTGGAGTGGCTAGCAGTAAATATCTAGCTGAGGGGGCAACACACCCAGTTCTCAAGAGAGAGGGGGCTCAACCTACAGCATGTTCCAATGCTGGAACAGCTAGTAGTAGGTTACCTAGCTGAAGGAGCATAAATCTAGGTCTCAACGAGAGAAGGTGCTCAACCTACAGCAGGATCGTTTGAATCAGAAGGGTAAGCGTACTGCAAGCTAGCCAAAAACTCAGAGAGGCTGAGGAAGGGTCTAGGTCACCTGATGCTGCTGGTTCCAGGTGCTCTGGAAAAACAGAGTACTCAACTCTCACATGAGAGGAGAACTCCGAATTCAGAAAGGAGTAACGCACTCATAGGCAATCCTTTTTGGTAAAGGGGAGCACTGCTAAGCTACCATGAGAACAGCCCACAGAGTGAGGAATTCAGCTCCTCAGAAGGGGAGAGAACCCGAGTGCCCGAAAGGAAGGACCATGCTCATAATAACCCTCAATGCTGAGGGGAGCGATGCTTCAAAGTGTGTTAATAGACACACTGGTTGAGTGGAGCCCAAGGTACCGGGGTCTAACCAACTCAGAGAAAGGGAATGAAGCTAATATGTGTAACCCTTATTGTACAGGCTTTCAGAATATGTGCAGAGTCTTGCATGCACACTTCTCACTTATGTTGATTTTAGAAAGAGTTCAAAGTGCTCAGTGTGCACACTTACCACTTATGTGGATTTTAGAAAGTGTGCAAAATATTCAACATGCACACTTAACACCATGTGGATTTCATAAACTACACAGAGCTTAGCGTGTATACTTAAAGCTTTCCAAGCATCTGTTGACAGATTAGGGTTAATAGATACACTGGTTGAGTGGAGTCCAATGTACCAGGGTCTAACCAACTCAGAGAAATTGAATGAAGCTAATACACGTAACCCTTACCATACAGGATTTCAGAAAGTGTGCAGAGTCTTCCATGCATACTTACCACTTATGTGGATTTTAGAAAGTGTTCAAAGTGTCCAACGTGCACCCTTACCACCATGTGGATTTCAGAAATTACACAGAGCTTAGCGTGTGTACTTAAATCACAGATACCCAGAGGTACTGAACCTAACGGGAGAGGCAAGCACAAATACAACCCTCTAAGGCAAGGGTAGCACTGCCTGAGACAGCATTACACAAGAAGGTTCTCACAAATGCCACCTATACTTCCCGCTTGATGTTTTAGCAAGAGGGGTATCTTGGTAACCAGGAAGCCCCTGAGGGCAACCTAGTCGGACATCCAGGAAATTTTGCTGTGCCGTGCTGGGGGCCTGATGATCAAGAAGGCTCCCGCAGAAGTCTATGACGTGGGCGCATGATCCAGGAAGCATGAAGCCGGAACCAGGACTATCATATGGGCTGGACACAATATCGACAAGTGAAGTAACACTGCAAGTCAAGCACCCAGTGTCTGAATCCAGCCAAGGAGGGTGCTCACAGACGACCTACCTTAAAAAGGACAGAAACCCATAGGTCCCAGAAAAAACTGCAAAGTAATCTCACAGAAGGATTATACACACATAACCATCCAGCACACTGATACATATATAGAATGGATCATACTCACCCACCATAGTTCACACGCTAGAGCCCTGCTCCAGAGGTGACCCCAAAGAAAAAGTGGATACTCAAGAATCACTCTAATCCGGACAAAGGTGCTGACACCTCGTCTGGATCACTTCTCTTATCTTGCCTACCTCCCTTTGATCCCTCAGGTGGGGAGGGGCGTGAGCCATGACACTAGCCTTCTGTGCCCATTTCCCCTTCGCCTCCCTGAACTTCTCAACCACTGTCTCGACAGAGGCTTACATCTTAACTGAAGATGCCTCCCCTGTGGAGAGATAGCAGGGCAGCTTCTCTTGAACAGGTGGCATCTTCTCATAACCATTCTCACTCATTGTCTGGCCTAAATATATGCTAGAGACATTACCCCCACCATGAGTCTCTCTGAGCCATCAATTCAAGATGCCCTGATCAACCTGTCTATCATCCCATTCTGTCGACTCCTTCATCCCATTCCCTGGACCCCTTCATCCTCTTTCTACTCTTCCCCAGTTTCTTAGCTTGTTTGTGGCATGATCCTAGCTTGTAAAATATTTCCTATATAAACAAAAAGGAAATTAGAGAGAGAAATTTCCCGTCAGATCCTTTCCATGTTCTCACCACGAATCAATGCGCAGCATGCATTTAGGTCTGTCGGGAGTTATCTCGGGACACGCTCTGCCCAACCGCTAAATTACCACAGAAATCAAGCATGGGCAAAACTGCTGCCGTGAATGCATCACTATTCCCACGAAATGAGAACGCACTCATGCAAACTCTGTCTACAAACTCGAGTAAATGGTGAAATACTCACATCCCCCTGAGTAGTCCCGCTAATGCATTACACTGAGCGCAGCAGAGCGCATCCAACTTCCTCGAGAGCTGAGCGCAGTTGTTATTCACTAAACACAGACCCACAGCATGCAAGCCTTGTGAACTGCAGGTATCAGAGCAAAGCCTCTGGTGAGAAACATGCACTCCTAAACACTATACGCTTCAAACAAAACAGTCAATGAAGACAAAGAAGAGAATGACGTGTTCTACCAGCGCCTATTTATACTATAGTCACACCGGTAGTGACGTCATAGGCTGTTGCCAGTCATCGTGTTATTGGTGTTTTTCCATGGCTGCATCCAAAAACTGAAAAATGCTGCCTTCAGAGGATGCATTCCAAGATAGGAAGGCATCAAGGCACGTCCGAAATCAATGTTATCTTCAGTTCCTGTCTCCTGAGATGCCTCAGTTATCACCAAAGCTCTCTATATTTTGCTGTAGATCATTAAACCATTACTCTGCCTCAGAACCCTGTCCAAAATCAGTTCCATGAGGTGCCTTCATGCAAAAATGCTGCCTGCAAAGGCAACAAAGCAACAAATCACCTGCCTAAGTTTTCGGATGGAGCCAATGTATGCTTCAGACATGGGTCACAACAAGGCATTCCCCATAGCGACCCCTAGAGGATGCAGTTTGAAGTCCCCTTGAAAGGGAACTCCACTTATAATCATTAAAGCCGTCTATACACTGTTTGATGAATGCATCTCCTACTTGCATCGTACTTACATCAACAATTTGTTGTTTATGAAGACTCATCTAAACTCCCATGACTGGCCACTGTGTTCATAAACTCAACAGACTCATGTGTAATTTGGTTATAACGTGCAACACTGTAAAAACACAGAAAGAGATTCATGGTGCAACATTGAACAGATCTAAATTTAATGCTGCAGTCAACACTTTTCATTTCATTTTCATTTTATTTGCGACTGCTTTAATGAATTTAATTTAACTGCAGCAGCACTTTTGTCCATGTGAGTTGCCATAATTTCTATAAGTGGAAACCGATAATGCAGATATTACGTAACAAATAGGTGAAAATAAACAATAAACGAGACATTATTTAAAATGTTAATTTCCATGAATTTGCAAATCCTTGGGAACTTTTGGAAAAACGTAAGTGCACCACAACTGCATGAAAAATTTCAATGTGCAAGTGTTTTTTTTTTCTTCACATAATCGTACATATTGTGCCTTTAAGAAGGTAAAATGTGCTGCAAATGGTGTTTCATGTTCGACTTTAATAACAAAGGTTTTGATAATATTCCTTTCCACTTTTTGAAGTGATAATTTCAAGTTTCATCTTTATCACAGCGTCTTCTGGGGTTTGAGTACCAACCTGTATGCAACCTGTAAGATTGCAATTTCTAATTTTTTTTATTGGAATTGTTGGCTTCTCCTAGTGCTGCTGATGTACTGGACAGACCATAACATCTTCACAGCAGGACGGGTTTCTTCCCTCGACATCTTCAGTCCACCATGGTGATGGCAATCATTTGTAACTCATTGATTTCTTGAGCCCTCACTCATATGCCTATTCACTCTCATAAACTAGTATTAACCCCTGTACAGATGGACGCTGGTCAATACTTGACCAGGGCAAAGAACACTGAGGCTGCAACATAATTATTATATTATATTTTTTCATAGGCTTTAATATCTTTGTTTTCTATACATTTTAAAATATAACCAATCTATTGTGTTATTTAAGCAACTAGAGCCTGTTGTGAAGAGAAATCATATGGATTCATATCCTAATTACTACATCCATCCTTTTTAGGTACTTCCCAGGAGGACTTGAAGGTCATTAAAATGAGCTAGAGGTATTAACATCAAAGCTATTGACATTATCATGTTAAATGTGTTACACATTTTGTAAGGATTTGTTACTAATATACTGACATAAAGATGTATGAGGGATTCCAAGCAACACATTCTGATAATTTGATTAGTAAAAAAAAAACAAAAAAAAAAAAAAAAAAAACATTTTATATATATGTGTGTGTGTGTGTGTGTGTGTGCATACAAGTCACAATGCTACATACACTACTTTGAGATCCTTTTTGATATTGAATTGTGGGCAACACAACACAACACAACACAACAAATGCTTAGCATGTTGTCATGCTACATCACTAAAAACAAGTAGCTTGTACAGTTAACTTATATGCAAGGCAGTTGATATGCAAGGCACTTGACAATTTTGAATTGCCAAAAGGTTTTTGGAAATAATAGACATTTGGCTGAAATCTTAGGCAAATCAGTGATAATGCACATGTATGACAGTCATGTAGTGTGTGTTATAACAGATGCACTGATGCCCATCAGATATTTAACGTTATTTTGTTACTCAGAATCCTACAGTGTAAAATGTGTTCTGGCTGAGAAATTACTTTGGCGGTGACCTACAGCCAATGAGAAAGCTTCGATTTCCTGAGCCCACACTCATAAGCCTGTTTCCTCTCATAAATGAGTATTAACCCCTGTTCAAATGGAAGCCTGTCGATAGTTGACCTCACCAGAGCAAAGAACAGAGGCTGCAACGTGCTTATATTATTATATATTTTTTCACCTGCTAAAATTATAATTGTTTCTCTGATAATTATAAATATAACCAACTTTTTGTGCCACAACATTCATTCCCTCAAAACAGTGTTGGCAAAAAAGATTTAACAGTTTTGAGCAACAATTTTCAGACTAAAACTGAGAAGTCAGAAGTTTGCAGGAGGAAATGAAGATTGCATTTTAAACATAACATCACTACTTACAAGTAGCTTGTACAGGTAACTTGTATCTGGAAAAGTTATACGTTACACTGTGCTGCCGTTCTACTACAAAACGTTAAAATAGAACTGCAGCTGCTTTGGTTTCTCTTCAAATATTGTGCACCACTTTAAAGATTTCACATTTACCAGTGATTTTTTCACAAGTGAAATCTAGTCATTCCAGTGAGAATCTACATGAAACCCCACGCAGGTATCACAACAGTTTAACTTGGTCATATGGATTTGCTGTGTTGTTCAGTTAATTTTCATGAGTGAAATCCAGTCATTCTAATAGGAATCTAAATCTCCATGCAGATTTTACAACAGTTGAACTTGGTCATATGGATTTGCCACACCTTTTAGCAAATTTCGTCAAATCTATTAATTCCAATGGGAATCTACATGAAACCCCACACAGGTTTTGCAATATTTGAACTTGATAATATGGATCTGCCACATTTTTCGGCAAATTTACACAGGTGAAATCCAGTCATTCCAATTGGAATCTAGACAATCTCAGTGCAGGTCTCGCAACAGTTTAACTTCGTCTTGTGAATTCACCACGTTGTCCTGGCAAATTTTCAAAAGGTAAAATCCAGTCATTTCAATGGAAATCTACACAAAACTCCATGCAGGTTTTGCAACAGTTAAACTTGGTCATATGAATTTGCTGCAGCCTAAAACAGTTATTCCAATGGGGATCTACACAATCCCCACACAGGTTTCACAACAGTTGAACTTGGTCATACAGATTTGCCATGTTGTTCATCAAATTTTTGTGAGTTAAATCCAATCATTCTAATGGGAATCTACACAATCTGAATGCAAGTTTCGCAACTGTTAAACTTGGTTAGATGGATTTGTTCTATTGTTCAGCAAATTGTCTTGGGTGAAATTCAGTCATTCTACTGGGAATCTATACAATCTCAATGCAGGTTTTACAACAGTTGAACTTAGTCTTATGGATTCACCACATTGTTAAGCAAATTTTCATTGTCGAAATCCAATCATTCCAATGGGAATCTACATCTCCAGGTTTCGCAATGGTCATATGGATTCAACGCATTGTTCAGCAAATTTCCGTTAGTGAACTCCAGTCATACCAATGAGAATCTACACAAAACCACATGCAGGTTTCAATAAGAGTTCAAGTTGGTCACACAGATTTGCCACATTGATCAACAGAAAGCAGCTTGGTTTGAAAATGACTTCTTCATGAACTGCTACACTACTGACAACAAACAATAGATTTCTGACTGCAAATGTTCACTAATGTGACCTCCTGTTGTAAAACCACAGAATTGAATTTGGCTCTATAGAATTGAATCAGGCTTAAACTCACGTATGCATCAGGTAAAGCTTTTTTGGAACAAACTCATTCCAAGAAAAGCTCAAAAGATTGAAACGGGGAAACGTGTGTTCTGCCGAATCACAATGCTATTGGCCATGAGGTAGCTATTAGGAGGTCTGGCATTGATTTATCTATATGTGTTCAGCATTCTAAACGTTTTCAGCTGTTCATATGACGGCTTCCAGGGAGCAGCTGACTGATGCATAGATTTCTCTTAAGAACTAGCCGTGAAGATGTTTCACATCCAAAGCATTTGAATATATAAATATAAGATAAAATTTAATGCAAAGAGGAATGTAAAGAGACCCAGAGGAAAATTTTAAGTGCTGAGAGATCTTAATGTTCTTACTTCTTAGAAAAGTTTAAACTTTTTAGAAGAAATAGCAACAGAGAAAATGTACTACAGCACTCCCTGTACTCCTCTAAAGACAGACAACTGAGAGATGAACCACCTCAGCATTTTTTTCTTCTGATGTACAATGTTCCCTTTATTTCAGCCGGAAAGGCCATGTCGATTACAGTAACATCCAGTTCTCAGCATCAACAAAGACACATTGTTCCATTAGCTGCAGGACTACAGCAGTGTAAAGGGTCCCATCACTCACTTGAGGAATTTATTTATATCTCAATCAAGCTGGAGAGGGCAGGAAATGAGAAAACCTGGAGTAACAATGGAAAAATAAGTGGTACAAGAAATCATGGCAGACATTAGAGGAAGTCTCATTTTATAGAAGCAGAAATATGTTTCTGCTTTTCAAAAAGTACTCTTCAAGCTTGGTTAGCAAATCATGTCATTCATTGCATATCCACATTGTCACGACCGGGGTACAGGAAAACACAGATAGAGATCCACTTGCAGGTATGTCTTTTATTAGGGGTAATCCAAATCGTAAACAGTCCAGGCAGGGGTCAAAACCAAAGTATCAATCCAAACATAAACAAACACTAAACACACGGCAAGAACAAGACTTCGAATTGGACGTGATAACAATAAGGACTCTGTGACACATACTAAGACAGACAGGGTATAAATACACCGGGAAATGACAAACGCTAATGGGGAACGGCTGAGTGCAATGATTAATGATTAGTGACAGCTGAGTGCAATGAGAGGACAGAAATCATGGGGAATGTGGACATCTAGTGGTTACCCAGGGAACACAAACCAGACACTGTGACAGTACCCCCTCACTACGGAGCGGCTACCAGACGCTCCAAGACATGACTGACAAAACAAGACCAGGAGGGAGGTGGAGGCTGAGGGGGAGGGACGGAGGGCCAGGCTCACAGAGGGGAATAGGGACAGGAAGTGAACAACAACAACAACACAAGAAGAGATCAGGGTGGGTCAGGGCGTTCAGGGACCCAGGACTGTGCCGACCGGGCAGGATTCCAGGGTGGAGCCGAAGACCACCATATCCGTGTGGTCGAGACAGAGGCCCACCCGGGAGGCGCAGAGGACCGCCACGTCCGTGTGGTTGAGACCGAAGCCCCCGAGGGCGGAGCAGAAGACCACCACGTTCGTGTGGTCGGGACGGAAGCCCCCCAGGGTGGAGCAGAAGACCACCACATCTGTGTGGTCGAGACCGAAGCCCCCCAGGGCGGAGCAGAAGACAGCCACAACCGTGTGGTTGGGACGGAAGCCCCCCAGGGCGGAGCAGAAGACCACCACATCCATGTGGTCGAGACGGAAGCCCCCCAGGGCGGCGCCGAAGACCACCACTGTGGGATCGGACTGACAGGAGAGTAATCCTGGTTGGGCAAGTCTGAAACAGAGAACATGAACAAGTTAAGGATAGCCTCCGTGGCCACGACAGGATCAGTCGGGCGCTCAGAGAGTTCGACTGAGATGTGACGAGGCTCTGGAAGTTCCGCAGAGGCGAGGAAAGATTCTGGTAGATCAGCCGAGACGTGGGGAGGTTCTGGTAGTTCCACAGAGATGTGGAGAGACTCTGGTAATCCCATGGTGTTTAGACTGGATTCCAGAAGATCAATGCTGACTTGACTCTGCTCATGAAGATCATTGGTGGCCTGACTCTGCTCATTAAGAACATTGGTGACTTGCATTTGTTCATGAAGATCATTGGTGATTTGCATTTGTTCATGAATATCATTGGTGACTAGCCCTGACTCTGGAGGGTCACCGGTGACTAGCCCTGACTCTGGAGGGTCATCGGTGATTGGCCTTACTCTGGAGGGTCATCGGTGACTAGCCCTGACTCTGGAGGGTCATCCATTTGATGTAAATCATTTGTAAACCACAGCAGAAAATAATATAAAATGTGTGCATAAATATGTATAATGTGATTATAAATCACATTGACTACATTCAAGCTCACTGAAAAACATAAAACGTTTACTTTATATAAAAATAAAAAAAATCTAAATACAGAAATGTTGTTTTAAAATTTGCACAGATTTCATACAAAATCAATGTAGTTATGGTCAGAATTGTTGGCCCCTTGGTAAATATGAACAAAGAAGAAAAATAATCTGCAATTTTAATCCTTTTGATCTTTCATTAACAATATTCACAAAACCTAAAAGCTTAAATTGAAGTAAAACAGTTGAAAATGTCGACATCACTTTATGAAATATATATCTATATAGGGAATAAAAAAAAAGTACCCCATGGCTACAGTAAAAATATATTTGAATATCATTGGTGACTAGCCCTGACTCTGGAGGGTCAACGGTGACTAGCCCTGACTCTGGAGGGTCAACGGTGACTAACCCCGACTCTTGAGGGTCCACGGTGACTAGCCCCGACTCTGGAGGGTCCACGGTGACTAGCCCCGACTCTGGGGGGTCCACGGGGACCTGACTCGACTCTGGGGGGTCCACGGGGACCTGACTCGACTCTGGAGGGTCCACGGGGACCTGACTCGACTCTGGGGGGTCCACGGGGACCTGACTCGACTCTGGGGGGTCCACGGGGACCTGACTCGACTCTGGGGGGTCCACGGGGACCTGACTCGACTCTGGGGGGTCCACGGGGACCTGACTCGACTCTGGGGGGTCCACGGGGACCTGACTCGACTCTGGGGGGTCCACGGGGACCTGACTCGACTCTGGAGGGTCCACGGGGACCTGACTCGACTCTGGAGGGTCAACTGTGGCTGTCATTCTGTGCAGAGGCGCTGGACAAGCAGCCATCTTGTGCCATGACTCTGGACCGGCGGCCATCTTGGGCAGTGGCGCTGGGCCGGCGGCCATATTGGGCAGTGGCTCTGGGTTGGCGGCCACCTTGTGAAGTGGCAATGGGCTGGTGGCCATCTTGTACTGTGGCGCTGGCTCAGCAGACGTGACGTGAACAGTCTCTGGATCAGCAGACGTGACGTGAACACTCCTGGAAATCTCTAGGACCTTGTTCAGCAAGCCTCGTGCCTCGTGCCTCGTGGTGCAGGGCTGGCGGCCATCTTGTGCAGTGGTGCTGGACTTGCAGCCATCATGGGCAGTGGTGCTGGCTCAGCGGATGTGCGCTTCCTCTCCCTTCTCCATCCGCCTTGGTGAGACGGCGGCTCAGATCCGTCCCACACGAGCCCCAGGTCGAAGGGGGGCCATGGTGGAGAGCGATGCTGAGCCTCCTCTCGACCACTCCCTCCTCGGCGACCTCCCCTGGTCCTGCGAAACACGACCAGGCGGGTTCCCTCAAACTGATTGCTTCTCTCCTGCTCGGTGGCTGGGGAAGAAACATCAACCGACATACCTCTGGATCTCGTGTTGACGGAGTCCTTCTGTCACGACCGGAATACAGGAAAACACAGAGAGAGATCCACGTGCAGATATGCCTTTTATTAGGGGTAATCCAAATCGTAAACAGTCCTGGCAGGGGTCAAAACCAAAGTATCAATCCAAACATAAACAAACACTAAAAACACGTCAAGAACAAGACTTCGAATTGGACGTGATAACCATAAGGACTCCGTGACACATACTAAGACAGACAGGGTATAAATACACCGGGAAATGACAAACGCTAATGGGGAACGGGCTGAGTGCAATGATTAATGATTAGTGACAGCTGAGTGCAATGAGAGGACAGAGATCGTGGGGAATGTGGACTCTAGTGGTTACCCAAGGAACACAAACCAGACGCTGTGACACACATAGATTTGATGTAAATCATTTGTAAACCACAGCAGAAAAGAATATAAATGTGTGCATAAATATGTATAATGTGTTTATAAATCACATTGACTATATTCAAGTTCACTGAAAAACATAAAACGTTTACTTTATATTAAAAAAAAAAAAAAAATCTAAATACAGAAATGTTGTTTTAAAATTTGCAAAGATTTCATACAAACACAATGTAGTTATGGTCAGAATCGTTGGCCCCTTGGTAAATATGAACAAAGAAGAAAAATAATCTGCAATTTTAATCCTTTTGATCTTTCATTAAAAATATTCACAAAACCTAAAAGCTTAAATTGAAGTAAAACAATTGAAAATGTCGACATCACCTTATGAAATATATATCTATATCTATATAGGGAATAAAAAAAGTACCCCATGGCTACAGTAAAAAATACTGTTGTATCTTTAATGTTGTGGACCTAATCAAAACCTGACTACATCTGTTAGAAATCTTATAACGGTTCAAGGTTGGATCTTCCTATGTAATAGCTGCATTTCAATTACACTTCAAATTGCACAAATTAAAATTGTCAATTGAAAATATGGCCAATGAAAACACATCCATTTTGCAAAAAATATTGCATGATACTGTATATTGCAAAAAAGTTTTTTACGCTCACATGAGGAGGTTTTTCACGCAATTTCGAAAAATTAATATATTTCAAATCTGCAATGGAAACTGTTCTTTTTCTTCACATTTCCAGGTCACCTGGCATACCTAAAAGTCACATGATCATGCTTTAATGTACTATAACTATAATGTACAAGAAACACCATAACCATGATTTACACTGCAGACATTTGTAGCGCATTACGGCTCTGACACGGCCACTGGAGCTGATCGCGGCCACTCTAGTCAATGCTTGTGTTTACACGGTTTCAGAAACATCCCAGAAGCGGCATATGTTTCCTTTGATTAAAAATAATGGCTAGTCCGGTGGCTGCTACATAAACTATGCTATGCTATGTAAACCAACCAGCATCCTTCGCCATGACTTTCCTTATGAGATGAAAAAAATAAAGCTTTAGTCGCATAACATTGGTTAACAGAAACGCCATCATTTCTCAATAGTTTTTTTGTCGACATTAATAAAATATTGCAAAAGTTTTGCTCAAATCTGTAATGGAAACGAAGCTCCAAAACAAACATCAAAATCAACACCAAAATGGTTCACTGAGCACAAAATGAAGGTTCTGCCATGGCCGTCCCAGTTACCTGACTGAAGTGAATTCACACCTTTTTCTTTGAAATCAAGACATTTACTTCCTATAGAACTAAATAATCTAAATAATATGTACTACATTTATAGTGTATAGATTAATGCAACAGAATGGACTCATGTCACTAAAATTAAAAAAAAAAGACATTTTAAATAATTAAAATGTCAAAAACCAATTGTAGCAAATTAATTTCAATGCCATAACTAACTAACAAAATAAATACATTTCCTTACACATTATGTATTCAATCTTAAGAGTATTGAACATTAAATAATATTAGATAATATAAAAACTATGCATAATACTATAATACTATAGTTTTGACATCTAAAAACAGTCCATTATTATTAAAAACTTAATCTGCACTCTCTGCTTCATGTCATGACCACATTATAAACTTGGGTTTGCATTACATTTTCTATAATTTAACATGCAATTATTCCTTTTTTTAAAAATACTTTTTAAATACTAATCTACAGTACAATAAAACCAAAGTAGTCACAGAACATGTATTATGACTCTAATTACTTAGTTTTGGCTGCACAACAAAAATGTTCCTCTGACTTTTGAATAGCCTTTTAGAGATAAACTCAAAACCAGGTCATTATCGGGTCATTTTCAAATGAGAATGAGCCATAAATTAAGCTCTGAAAGACCCCGTTTATAATTAACAAGGAAGATGAAAACCAATTCATATCAAAGAGTAACACGGCAAGACAGATGCAGCATCTTTACTCTCACTCATTTTCTCTATCAGAGGTAGAATTTAACGACGGAGCAGGGAAAATCAATTAAACTAATTACCAAGCACTGTATCTAAGTAGAGAAGACACCCACAAAGGGCCACTCACACTTTCACTCTCTAGTTGCACAAAATGTTCTTTATTTTTCTTTTCCACCGAATGGTAACACATAGATTTATTCTCGTGTCAAAACAAATAAGCACTCTTATGGGACATAGCTAATGTCTTGAATCATGATGCATGTTATTTATAGTGGCACAGTGCTGGCTTGTTTCCATGAGCAATCACAGTGTTTCTGAGTCACGCACCAATGTCAGCTGAGTTTGCTTCCACCCACACTTTAAGAAAAAAGGCTGGTGGGAACTTGGCAATGCTGATGCCAGACAGGTACATGTCCTTAGAGTTGATAGAATTGTCAAATTAGGGAATATTTGACATCTCCTTTTGACATTACAGTTCATGTTCGTGAGACCACCCGTGACACTACAATAATAGTTTCTGCAAATATTCTGAGTAATGTTTGCCCTTGCGAAACTTGCAAAGGTCGTTGCTGGTGTGTTTTGACTGGTTGGGTACAGTAGCTTACATAATGAAGCCTATAGATATATCTTCTTCAGAACAAATTTGGAGAAGTTTAGCATTACATTATCTGTTTACCAGTGGATCATCTGCAGTGAATGGGTGCCATCAGAATGAAAGTCCAAACAGCTGATAAAAACATCACAATTATCCACAAGTGACAGAATGCTACATTTCACAAATCTGATGAAGAAACAAACTCATCTACATCTTGGATGGCCTGAGGGAGAGTACATTTTTAGCTAATTTTAATGTTTGGGTGAACCATTCCTTTAATATTTATATTTATTCATTTATGTCTTTTTTTTTTCTTTAGACATGCACATACACATACATTTTAACTGTGACATCTTGAAACATAAAAAAAATAAAAAAAAAATAAAAATAAGATACACACATGGACACATCTTGCAATTTTTTTTTCTGTGTGTTTTGAATCTTTAAAATGCTAAAATACTATGTAGACTTACAATGATAATTGTTAACTTATCTAGGAAGCGAGCAAGGTACAACAGCATGCATCTTTTAGGTTTAATTTATTATTATTAATTAATTGGCTATAGCCTACTATTTTAAACCGAGCATGAGGAATAGAAACTTATTCTCCTCTAGGTGGGGAATTGCGCTTTCTTATCACCCATTGCATATACAGTCAAGGTCACAACGAATCCATAAATTTATCCAGTGAACTCTTTACAAATAATCAGTGGTGCTTTCCAACATATTATTTCCAACTACTGATTAATGCAACATCTTCACATGTATCTACCATAACAGTTATTAATGTTGGTCGTATGCTAACTCCTACGTTACGGTTCACTGTAACACCCCTGTCACATTCCCAGAAAGAAAAGAAATGCACACCCTCATTATAACCAGACAGCTAGTGCATAGCACACCTCCATTTTCCCGTGTCTCCTGTCATTTTAGTGGGCTCTTACAGGAGGAACGGTTTCCCCGCCTGCACCGTGAGTTGACTCATCCTTTCCTTCCTATGGCAGTGACACTGGAGCAGATGGTGCTTGTCTCAAAAGCCCATGACGACGCTCTCTGAGTAATGTTCCCTCACACTGTTTCCGATAACGGCTTTGCTTTGTCTTTTCACCCAGACAGGGCCAGCAGTGCTGTCTCTGCTAGAATGTACAGCCTCTTATTAGCACAAATAGCACTCAGTAATGTCTTTAGGCTCGTACGCCAGGTGCACATCTAGCTTGATAAGTCAAGTTGTTTTTTCCCCTCTCTCTCGCTCTCTTCCATACGAAGCAAAGCAATTCCACCTTCAAGTTTATAGCTCAAATTCTGTTTAAAGTTTAGCTCAATCCTAATTAACAAAAGATGTCCCTGGAAACAGTTTATTAAAATTTGAACAACATATTCTGAAGAAAATTCATGTCACTCTTGGTACAGGGCACCAGACTTGTTGCTATAGATGCTGCCAAGACGATTAAGTCATTTATAGTACATTGCTAATGCGTTTTGGGTGGTTAATAGTGATTGTATAGCAGCAATGCTCTGATGTTGTTTTGAGTCGTTGTCAATGCATTGCTAGCATTTGCCAAAAGCTTTCTGAGTGGTTACTAGAACATTGCTATGCAGTTTTTGAGGTGTTCTGAGTGTTACTGCAATATTGTTTGGTTGCTATAGCATTGCTTATTGGTTGATATGGTGGTTTAAGTAGTTTATAGTGCATTGCTATGCAGTTAGTGTGTTTCTTGGTGGTTGCAGTCCAGTTGGTAAAAGTGTTTTGAGTTTCACTGGTATTTAGTTGCTAAGGTGTTCTAGAGCCTTCCACCAAGTCTACACTATGCTCTGAGGCTGGATTCTAAAAAAAATCTTCTTAAAAAAAAAAATTCTTTTTTTCTTAGATAACTTTTTAGTTAACATACATGAATGAGAAAATCAGGTGCAGGGTGTTCTTGATGTTTGAAGAGTTATTAAGCATAAGTGCAGCCTGTTTATCACAAATTCGATGAAATGTGTGCATATCAATAAATTGGGTGCGTGCAACTCACCAATCTTCCTGCGGTTGTCTGTCTATACAATGTAAAGAAAAATAGAAAAGCACTAACTAATCTTGATCTTAAACTTTACTAGCTTTAATAAGGATAAATGTATGAATGTTTCATTCATACAGTGAAGACTATGCAGAGCTTTACTTTTATATTTTGATTACTTTATTCAGTTTCAGTATAATCTCATTCTTGAATGCTACTGTTAATTAAAATCTACTGTAACCTACTGTACATAAAAACACTGTTTATTTAATTTGTGTCTTTTTTATTGTATTGCATTTATTTATTTTATTATTGTATTTTATTGTATTTTTATTGTATGTGTTTGTTGCTTGCATCTATGTTCTTATTATTAATAACAAAAAATATGCAACATTTTATTTTAAAGTAAACTACTCATAGCCTTGAATAATGCTTAGCCTTGAATAATGAATAATTCTCCAAAACATGGAGAAAAAGAAGCAGAAACAAGTTGATTGCATATGTAAGGCCGTGTCCCAAATGGCACCCTAAACTCTTGCAGTTTGAGACAGGACCTTTAAGCAAATGCATATGTAAAATAATGCAACTCAACAAACATTAATCATTACATAAATCAAAACTGCCTAATGTTACAGAATGAAATGACAATCCAGGAAGTGGTATGGAACTGTTCGAGTTTATGTTGCATGTTCAAATATTAGTAAAACAAAATATTATGAGTGGCATTGAACTTTTGTGAAAATTATCAAAAATGCTGGTGGTGGCTGGCAACTTGCCCCCACCCACCCAAAAAATAAAAAACTTTTTATCAAAACCAGCAAAAAGATAGAAAACGGTCCGCACAACTAGTGTGGTTTATTCCAGGTTTATTTCAACTAATGAAAAGACCAAAATAATTTGCTGAAAATCGCTCAGTCTCAAGTCTCATTAAATTCAAATATATTGTGTCCAAATGTGTCACTCTAGAATTGATGTCAATGACACGTAAAGAGGTCAAACTTGACATGTTTTGAAGCATCATATTTAAATCCAACACAGGCGCAAATTAGAGCTGACAACTTATGACATCATTCCGCATTATGGAAATCTAGGACATTGCTTTGCACAAAAGAAAGGAAGTCATATGGATCTGGAACATAAGGATGAGTAAGTTATGAAAGAATTAGCATTTTAAGTTAAACATTTACTAATGTAAAGTGCAGTATACTATTGTTAGACTAATACCAACTTCTTTATTAGTTCAAAATTAATTTTTTATTAAATTAAATTAAAGACTTAAAGTTTCACACTAAGCCATGAAATGCCATTTTAATATCAAATCAAGCTTATAATCAATGGTGTTTTATCATGAAATCAAAGTATCTAAAACCTTTAGAAGTCTCATGATGGCACCCAAAAGATGAATACATTTTACACTAAACTAATATTTTTTTGTTAAATTCTAATTATAATCACACCAACAACAATATAGTTGGCCCCATCCGTTGAGGAGTTTCATTATTCAAATTGATTATAGCATCATACCCCAAGTGAAGATAAAAATGTTGTAATAGAATTTTGGAGTGCGTAACTTCAAAACACAAATCAATCCATGACATCACCATAAAACAAGGCAAGAAAAAAAAAACAAAGTGTCAGGAGTTTGCGGTTTACTCCAGCAAGCCTGGGGTGAGTAAATAGCAATTAACTGAGAAATACACTAATTGTCACCTCCACGAACGGCTTCTGTGCTCTCACAAACATGCTCGGAATACCAAATAAAGCATTAGAGAGAAGACTGGAGAACATGTGAATGTGGAAGGAATCACCTCAAGCATTTCTAAAACACAAGAGATTATCTTATAAGGATCCCATTTTGAAGTACTGATGAATTTCTCCAATCCCTTGAAAATGGGTTCAAAATTTGTTTACACCCCAAGCAAAAAAATCCGAAATCGATGCCAGAAAGCAACTGCATAGACAACAATCGACCAACAATCGTCCCAATCAATTTTCCTAATCTACTCTTAGCACATATGGGGGAAAAAATTCCAGATTTCATTTCACAAAAATGCCATTAAATATCAATTTAGCACCTGCCGACCTGAAACACACCGCAGCTTTGTGGAAAACACTCTGAATGACGTGAGCTCCCTCAGACCACTGTTTGAGAAATTTCTAATCCCTCCCAGATCCAAGTCATGCAGGAATTCTGATACCAACTAAGCCTAGTATTGTTAACAGAGAACAATTCCTTTGTTAACAATGGCAAACAATAAGACGTTCTTCTATGAACAATGCCGACTTAAGAGCTACGGCTAATTTAAATTCCTCTCTCAGTTATTGTGGGAGTGAAAACCTCAGCTTGGATATCATAGATTGATTACAAATCACTGCTTAGCATCTCTGTGTGTCATTAGCTGAAGTAGTTTTCGTGACGCCGTGTTGTCATTTCACTCCTACAGCAAGCATATTTAAGGGTCATTGGTTGCCAAGCAGGTTACTGTGGGTGGTTTGCAGGATGACATTTACATTAGTCATGTAGAATGACAGACCAGCACTGTCCACATAGGCTGCCAGGTGACCAAAGTATGCAGTTTCTGACTCAACGATGCACGTAGCAACTCTGAAGTCATATATGATTCATGGGTAAAAACAGTATATTTTCACAGTTTTAAGGTTTCGGAAAGAGCGATACTGGTTTGTCGATATGGTCTGCCAGCCATATGCAGATAATAAATATTTAAAAAAAGCTTTTATGCCAAGAAGCTTTATCTAGAGGGAGGAAAAGACATTTTAGCCCCCATTAAAAGTTCTTTTCATGAACGTTTTATCAGTTTGACATGAATGGTCTAGTTTAAAAGGCACTGTGCTTCACAAGTGAATAAATGTCATGCTATCCATGCACATGGTAATATTATAGTAGAATTAATCTGTTATGTTAAAAGGCTCCCATGTCTTTAATGCCATAATGTTATAGCTTTCAAAAAGAGTGGTGAATGTTGATACCTTTATGCAAATATTTAAAATCTATGCTTAATAAAGGGACATTTAAATACATTCGTGAGTGACCTGATAATGAATAAAGCCTGGTACATTCTGGATTCCTTAAAGGACAGTTCTATCTGACAATAACAGCAAACCAAATGAATAGAATAACCAGTCTCATACACTCTAAAATAAATGCTGGTTTAAATATGGACAACCCTAGCAATTGGGTTGTTTTCAACCAACAGCTGGGTTAAATGTTTAACCCAACCTTCTGGGCAGTAACCCAACCGCTGGGTCAAAAACAACCCAATGGCTAGGTTGGTTTATATTTTACCCAGTGCTGGGTTGTATTTAACCCAGCATTTTTAGAGTAAAGCCAAATCAGAGGGATCTCTAATGCAATTTCCTCATTAATAATGTCACCGAATGGAATTGTAAAAATAATGATAGACGTTTCTTGAACACTCCCAACTCTACCATTGGTTAGACAAACAGATACTCTTTTTCCTAACGTGTTCCTTGGGAATCAAACCCACAACCTTTTGCACTGCTAACTCAATGCTCTATCACTGACCCACAGGAACACTATATTATATAGTCAATGTCCACTGTATTATATTCTAAAGACATCAAAAACTGTTAAAGTTTCCTGTGGAAGTTGTTACTAAAGCGTTCTGACTTGAGGCACCATGAATTTTCTTCTTTTTTTTGTTTTTACTGACAACCAATTTTTAACCTCGTCAGTAACATTTTACTTAACAAAAGACACTGATATGCAGCTTCAGTGCTCTTTCACTCCTTGTGATGTTAAGAGAAATGATCCAGACAAAAAAGTTGCACGCTGCTTAAATAATTTTTTTTTTCAGTTTTTGGTTAAATGTACTATTTGCTAACCTTTACTTGATTGAATTCCTACTGAGAACAATATGAATGGCAAGATGAGAGAATTGCAAAGAACACTTTTTTATTTTTATTTATTTTTTTAAGAGAAACTCATGTTATATAAGTCTCAAGTATAAAGTTTTCAATGTCTAAGCAGTCGGGGGGGAACTGTAAAGTGTAATACTGTATCACAAAAATGTGTATACACCAGGGGTGCCAAATCCTGGTCCTGGATATCCTCCAATCCTGCTCCAACACACACCAGAAACAAGATTGAAAATGTCTGTTCATCACCAGTGCTTCTCAAACTCCTGTGGACCCCCACCACAGCACTTTTTGCATTTCTCCCTCATCTGAAACATCCAATTCAATTCTTGCAATCTCTGCTAATGAGCTGGTGAGTTGAGTCAGGTGTGTTAGATGAGGGAGACGTGCAAATTGTTAAGTGGCAAGGGCTTCCCTGGGCAGGTTTGAGAAGCTCTGGTCAGCACATATCCATAAAACTTCCATTGAGGGTGTCCAGTCCTGCTCCAGAAGGGACAGTGTCCTGTAGTGTTTATACTTGGACTGAAGCCAAGTATAGGTCTCTGCAGGAAAGTAATGGGAGTTACCAGATAAGGGTGTTTTTAGACCATGATACCTGATTGGCTGACGTGATAGTGATGGTAGGTTTAGGGGTGGGGTAAGGTAAGGGGGATCATTTTGACTGCATGATTTAGAAACACCCAGCAGTTTGAAAACACCCACAAGGTCATAAACGCTCACTTTTGCTCTGCAGAGACCTAAGTCTCGCCTGAAGACGATGGGTGCTTCTCAATGCTTATTTTTGCATCCTCGTTTCCTTTCCTCCCTTCCTTTCCTCATGTCTTAGCTCCCCCCTTTCAGGATGCGAGGGAAGGATGCAAGGAAAAGACGTGAGGATGGAGGACTTGGATCTGCCCTTATGTTGTTAAAGTTTGTTAATTAAGACATTCATAATAAATATTAATAAAGCAAGATGCCCTGTTTGAAATATATGACATGCATGGTTTATTTGAAGTGAAAAGGTAAAATATAAATACAAATTATTACAACAGATGTTAACGGGGAGGATAATTTATTTGTCTGTCAGGTTTTTCAATGAAAAACACTTCCGCAAAGGATAGCTCCTCAGGAAGCCTCCTCACTCCTCGATCCTCACCTCTTCACCGTGCAATTAGAGAATTGAGATGTCCTTCAAGATGGCTGAGCTTGATCGGTTTCCGGGTCATAGGATGGAGGACGGAGGATCGAGGAAAGGAGGAGGGATATTGAGAAGCACCCCTTGATTAGCTAATTCAGATGTGTTTAATTAGGGTTGGATTTAAACTCTGCTGGAAGGTGGTCCTCCAGGAGTAGGACTGGACACCCCTGGTGTACATGCAGGGTGGCATAGATCAGTGGTTCCCAACCACGTTCCTTGAGGCCCCCCAACACTGCACATTTTGCATCTCTCCTTTGTCTAACAAACCCAATTCAGGTCTTGGAGTCTCTTCTAATGAGCTGATGATCTAAATCAGGTGTTTTTGATTAAGGTGTCATGGAAAACATGCAGTGTTTGGGGGCCTCCAGGAACGTGGTTGGAAAACCACTGGCATAGATGCAATGGTAAAAGCTAGTCAGCTCAGCCTTTGCTCGGGCACAAAAAGCTTGTTTCCACTGCAGGAACTTTCCTCCGGAATTAGAGACTTATGGGCAGTACTCAGTGTGTTTCCACCACAGGTACCAGGACCTAAATAAAGTTCAGGGTAAAAAATTGCCCAGTTTCATCTGCCCCCCCCCCCGAGGTTGGTTTCTCCCAAGGCTTTTTCTCTATTCTGTCACCGATGGAGTTTTGGTTCCTTGCTGCTGTCGTCTCTGGCTTACTTAGTTGGAGACTTCGACTTGATTGCACAGATACTATTTAAACTGAATTGAGCTGGATGATGACATCACTGAATTCAATGATGAACTCCCTTTTTGCATTACTGACAGACTATTTCCCTATTTAAGGCTATGTAGTTGCTTTGTCACAATCTTTATTGTTAAAAGTGCTATATAAATAAAGGTGACTTGAATCGATTGTCTATTCATAAAGCAGAACAAAGCGTGAAAAAAGCGCTAGCTTAAATCAATGGACTCTAAGAAACAACTTCAGTTTCAGTGACAAAGACTAGAGCTTTATGGGAAAGTGAATTCTCCAAACACATCCCTCATTCCAGTATACCTGAAAGAGTAGCAGCTTAACACTTCAGAAGCTTACAGGTTTAGAAAAGGTCACTGTCTGAGCTTTGCTTAAATTGACCAACATTGGTGCAACATTTTTTTTTTTTTGCACAGTTCTTAGTAAATGGACCCTCAAAATACCACTGACGTTCTTCATGTAGAATTAACTTAAAATGTCAAGGACTCAGTTAGGCAGTCTGTGCTCAAGCAAAGCGTCCTTTCAGTGTTGCACACTAGCCATCCCTGTCAGTATGGGTTTAGTGTTGTGTTTCTAAAAGGCCAACTTCAGACAAGCCATACTAATTCAATATTATTTCAAGCCTGCCTGCTCTTATATTCTCAGCTGAGAATTTCTGACACATCTTCACAAAGTTCCTTTCTATGCAATGACAAGGAACAACCCAAGGACATTTCTAGTTTATTTAACCTCTGTGTCTTCAAAAGCCCTACAAAAGAAAAACAGACCCAGAACACCCAAGAAACCACATAGCAATGCCTCTGGCAATCGACTGCAACACCTAGCATCATAACAGCCAGGTCTATGCAGCCAAGTACAACTCATATTGTCTTTGAAAAGCGTCAAAATTTAGTTATTTTAGAAGTTTGTACTCTGGAGGTGTAATTGGCTTCGGTGGCAGAGCCTTTGAGTTGATTATACTGCATGTATTAATAGAACAGAAAACTTTTCCAGGGGCATGGTGAAGTTTATGATGTTGCAATCAAGCGTAGTAAGTCTAAGATGGAGTATTTGACTCCTTTCTGATGTCAAAATCTAAAGTGGGCTTACAATTGAGGTTTCACCTGATATGATAGAGTGTGCATGTTTTTCTCTTTGTGATTTTGTTAGCCATTTGCAAAGCCTCAATTATGGTCCAATGCAGTACAGTGCTGTAAATAATAACATTAAGAGTAATGTAATGTTTAAGTCTTTCCTGACTATTGGCAAAATTTTCCAGCTTTCTGTATTTTCACTATTATATAGTAGAAGGAGCTAATACACATCTTCCGAAAGAGATCAAAACACAATGAATAAGCAGAAACAAGTGATTGCATATGTAAGCAAATGCATATGTAAAATAATATGATCATCAAACACTGAATGGGATATACATCAAAACTGTCTAATATTACTGAATGAAATGTCAACCAAAGAAGTGGTATACAGTTCTGGGGGCCATGAAAAATTAGTGAAATGGATCTTTATACAAGACTGATAATATAGCTGCATTTTATTTTCTCAATAAGAACTTATACAGTATTTTCCCCTCACAAGAGGATCACCATATTTGGGTGCCCTGGGCATCAAAAGTTTGTAAACCCCTTGCATACTTTTGACATACAAAAACAACAACAACAACAATAATAATAATAATAATAATAAAAAATATGTTAAATTAGTTGTGCTAACATAATTAAAATTCACTAGCAAAGTGTTTCCATCATATTACAATCACTCCACCTAATCTCAGCCCCTACTGTGCCCAGGCCATGACAAACATCACACTTGTTTTTACATTTTTTTTTTTTTTATGTGTGAGCTTGTTCATTAATTTCCTCACAGTAGTGATCAAAACACCTTCAATCAATTAATCCCGTGATGGGGATGTTTTCCTGCTATCAAGCTCTCCATCCATTGATATTATCATTGATCAGGGTCTGTATCACCACAGCGAGTTGTGACAGTGTTGATGACAATCTCCACTGAGAGTGCAAACGAGCGCTTTGAAAAAGTCTGAGATTCCAGGCATATTCTGTTTCACCATTGCGATCGGCCACGCTGCCCAGTGGCGCAAAAAGTGGGTATGCGCGCCGCACCATGAGGTGGGGCGCCAAAGCGATGGTTATTTTTATTTTTTTTAATAATAAAAGTTATATAAATGTATATTAAAAGTTATATATAAAAATAAAAAGAATATCATAGAATCAGAGGCTAAAAATAGAAAAAGATAGAGGGAAAAGGAGATTTCATGTCAAGGGATGCGACAGCAGCTAAATAAGTGGATGGGGCAACAGGAAGGATTTAAAATGTGACATCTAAGCTTGGAGGCTTGCAAATAGGTTATTCATGTTAACAGGCTAGCTAGCGTTTGCTTACAGTGGGAATGTAGCAGACAGAATATGTAGCTAGCTTAGAATATGCAAAACTGAGGTTGTTGAGCTGAAAAATGAAAGATAGCATGTACAATAAATGACAAGAATCTGGAAAACAACTTTAATATCTCTGGTTTACCATTTAATCATGCATAGATTTGCTACCAAACTTGGAGGCTTGCAAATATCAGTGTTGACTGGCAAGTGTTTACTAACTCCAAAATAATGTTGCAGATATCCACATTTAGATTTTGGTTAAACCCTATGGTACCAATCCCATGCATGACATATCTCAATTTTAAAGTAAAATAACAACTGATAAATATAAGGTAGCAAGCACAATAAATGATAGGGATAGCACGGTTTGCTGAAAAGAAAAAAAACCGAACCGCTCGGTTCACCACACACGGTTCAGCACGCGCTGGGCACGCGCAAATATAAGCTCTCTCTGAAGTATTGTATTTAAATGGACAAATTCAGACAAAAATTATGTCAAAATGGCCGTCTTGTTAAGTATCCTCAGAGACAATTTATAAGAGACATGCCACTTCCTCGATCCTCAATACAACTATATAAGGAAAACCCGTAACGGCAAAGATGGTGGTTCTATGCACATGTCCCGCCCCTCCCGCTGGAAAGCCAATCATCTGCTTTTAACAGTCAAGCTGGGAGACATTTAAGCCTATCGTCTGGTTCCACTGACGTATGCGCACAGTTGAGGAACCCTTTCGCATGAGTAGTAAAGTATAACCTGTGAGGATAAGGCGTTTTAAACCTTATTTTGGGGTAAAGTAAAAAAAAAACTTTACTGCTGTTTCTATACATGCAGGTTTTATGTGCCGGTGACCAGTGAAAGTGCAGTTCGGACACTATGCCCATTCATTTACATAAGAGCATGGTCTTGTTAGTCTGAAATAGCTGCCCGGAAGCATTGCCAAGATGGCGGCCGAGCGGCACAACTTTCCTAAAAGGACTTTGGTATCCAACAGCAGACATCGCCGGATGAACGTAAACCTACTGTATCAGTGCATTCTCTTAAAGTGACAGTCTTTATATTAATCAAACAGCAACAACAAAGAAATCACTCACTGCTCTTGATTAAAAAGGTTTTGTGACTTTAATAAAGAACAATATTTAATTTATACAGTCAAATATGCAATGCTGTTTTACATTTGATTACTTTATTCAATTTCTGTACCTAAAAACTAATGCTAGACCTTCCTAAAAAATGTGTGTGTTTACATATATACCATATAATTATGGTAGGCTTACAGTGGCTGTCTGATATACTTTAAAATAAACATTTATTATTTCAAGCCCATACGTGATGATGTGCGGCACAATTATTTATCTAGAAGTGGGGGTGGGGTGTGCGGGGCGCCAAAATGTTTTGCTGCACTCATTCATGCTTTGTAACTTCCTTCTGTCCATTTTCACTCATCTGTCTGTCCTTCCATCCATACTGATCTCTCACTTTTCCATTGCAAACAGATTTTCTCTATAGTGTACATCATTTGAATACCAGGGGACTTTGGCCTCAGACAACCATTCATTACATTTCAGGAAAAGAACTTTATGAAAACATCATATATTCCATTCACTTCCAAACCATAAGAGCCAAGCCATCCCACTCTAATGTACATGTTATACTCAG
Organism: Carassius carassius; assembly: GCF_963082965.1. NCBI lineage: Eukaryota > Metazoa > Chordata > Actinopteri > Cypriniformes > Cyprinidae > Carassius > Carassius carassius. The sequence goes on from NC_081802.1 coordinate 18,086,999, forward strand.
AGAGCGCAGTAAATGGCAGCAAGGTGCCAATGCTGGAATGTCTATAATTTATAATGAATAACTCTCTGGCGTCCACATATAGTGTTTGTTTGATTTAAGTGCGGTCTATGGTGCATGATCACATCCAGTTACGAGAGCCGAGCCCCACAAATAACACCCTGTTAGAGCAGCGGTTGTCATGGCAATGCAGTGTAGACTATGAGGTCTCGATGGATAAAAAGCCTCTGAGTTCTGAAACATAAAAATTTCCGAACACAAAAGCATGCCCTTTACCTTGGCAAGGTGTCTGTGTGTGTGAGTGTGTGGGAGAGAGACTGATTTCCATGTAACACATTCTAAAAGACAGACAGATGAAGGGGCAACAGCATATCCCACAATCCCTTTTCCCTGTGTTGAGTGATTACTGCTAAGCTATTGAGTTGTCAAGGTAAATTAACTAGGAGAGTCAAGTTTACAGTGACGTGAGCACTGGTGTATATTCAATAAAAACACATTTTCTGTATGTACATACACATTTACAGTTGACAAGTTGATGTACCTTTTGCAAAGCAGTTAGAGAACAAATAAAAGAGATAGAATCTTCTAAATAAGACCAACGTCTTTGGTGATAGTTATGAGTTTCTGAGTTGTTCAGAATTACAAAACTGGATTTCCTCCTCACTGTAGGGAAGAACTAAAACCTTGGAAGGTCTTAAATGCAAACTCTAAACAACAAAAACATAGGTTTATGAATAGTACAACAATTATTATGCCGTCAATGTGTTTAACATCTGAATAAGACGATAAATTGTTGATCGTGGCACAGAATTGTACAGGGGTTACATATTTTCCCCCCTTTTACCCTGTAATTAGCAATAAAAATTAGAGAGACGCAGAGTTGAATATGAACATGACAAATATGACTAATTATCTAAATCCTCTGGCTTATCCTTCTGCGAATCAACATCTGAACATCAGAGAAGGACAATATGCCTCCTCTAAGCTAATACAGCACTTAATTAAATCTTAGAGTGCTTTCAGCAGGCCATATTAAAACTACTCTGACTTAATTAAATATGATTAATAATTCACCCATCCTGCTGAAGGGAGATTCTTAGAAATAAGAGTAATGAACATCTGCTCGCGAGTTGTTTTAGAGTTTAAGGCGGCAAAGCGATACGTCATCTCTAGATGGATCTCTGTGGAGCAGTGGCGCCCCCAGAAAATGTTAACAGGGGTGGCCAAATGAGGCCACAGTAAATTTTGGGGTGGCACATTAAAATAAAGAAAAACAAAAATTAAGGGTTTGCAATATAGACAAAAAGTTATATCTGTGAGTTCTAGGATTTTATCGATAACGATAATTACACTATTTTGCTGAGTGTTATTGTGCTGATATCTTATTTTTAATTGTGCTGACACCTGATTTTATTTTGTTTTTTACCTTTACAACATTGTTTCTAAAAGTGTGCACCATATTTTAGGTCAAATACTTGCATTTGGGCTGTTACCTCACAAATGCAATCAGTATCAACAAAATTGATCTTTGCAATGCAGATAAAACAGAAGCTGCATCTGAAGTGTTATTCAGATGTTTTTACACACTGTTTAATGCAGCTCCGTGGAACATGGAATACTTTAACCTGCAGTTACAAATGAATAAATAATGTTTTGTTATTTTAAAGATAAAACATTGAAAACTGATGTTTGAAATTATTAAAAAAATGAAAAGGTTCCATAAAATGTGAAATTAAAACCGCCAATAGGTGGCAGCGAGTTAATAAGTGAGTCATTGCGATTGAACCGAATCATTTAAACGGTTGAGTCATTCAGGAACGAAACACTTTAATGTTGCTTAGAGACGCAAAACTGTGGCTGCAGCAGCTGCTGCACTTTTTTTCACTTCTTAAACTATTGTGAATTTACATTCTGCATTTAAATTAATAGTACCCACTGCAAATAATCCTAGGGGTGGCCACAGGGGTGGCCAGAGTTTATACAGGGGTGGCCGTGGCCCCTGCTGTGGAGTTCGCTATATGCTTCCTGGGCCCAATATAATTATTGGTATAATTCTTAATTTGCAACAACATTCAAAGTGTTGGAAGTAAGATATCACTGCAATTGTAACTGACAAAGCCATGCTAATTTTGTTGCTAATGCTAATGAACAGATGCTATCTTGTCACTTCTGTTGAAAAACATTGCTAAAGGTGGTAGCAATGTGTTGTTAGCATTGTTTAAGATTGTCATTAGCTAATCTACTTTAAGTAAAGCTGATTTCTAGAGCATGGTAAACTAGCCAACTAGCTAGAAAATTAGCCAGTAATGACTAGCTAGAAAAACGCACAAGCTTGAAAATAAGCTCTTTAACGGAGAACTATGGATGATGAAACACAGACTGAGAGACATTAATGAGATGTGTTTCTCAAAACATGTACATCATGACTGAGAACAGCTAGTGCCTTTGTAGCATGTCTCATTAATGCTATTATTATTATTGTTTTTGTTTTTTTGTTTTTTTTAAGACACCACTGGATTTCATGAACATGTATAGAAGAAAGCATCAATTCATGAGCCACAAACTAAGCATTAATTTAAAGTAAGGTAAAAATCCCAAAACCTTTTATTTATTTGCATTACAACATGGACATGCATCAGTCTTATTCATTCTGTTCATCAAAGTATTATGTTAAGCATGAGCAACTTTGTCATTGTAGAAGGCAATTGCTGATGATGTTTTTTAGTACGATCTAACGTTAAAGATAAAAAAAATAAGCGCTACAGATGAGAATGAAAGATTGGTTGCTGCTGAGGTAGACTCTCTCGCCCGTCTCTGATGCCTCTTTGCAGTGACTGTAGAAATTGTAGTTAATTCTTAATTTGGGTAAAGACATTTTACAAGTAATAACATTATCAAAAAGTCATGGCAACAAATGACTTTCAAAGTCAGTTTAATTCAACTTAACTCAACTTTAACTGTCATTTATTGTCATTGTAGGCTACTTTTTTCAATGAATTTTATACTGTTAGACTTAGAGACATTAATGAGATGTGTTTCTCAAAACGTAAAAGCGTAAATGAGAATAGCGAAAGCCTTTGACTAGCTTTGTAGCATGTCTCATTAATGCTAATTGCTATATTAAAAAGACTTAATAAACATGTAATTAAAGCAGAAACCATCCTTTAACATACTAAGGCATTGTTAGGTTGTTTGTGACACTTATAGAACTAGCAAAAAAATGTGTAATGATATGCTAGCAGAGTTCCTATTTGCATGTTCATAAAACTTGCATAAGCCTGACAGATGGCTAAATGATTAATGTTTCTGGCAAGCTTTATCACTATTCTCTATTAAAGCTGTATTAATTTTAGTTGAGACAGTCACAACTAGAAAAGTTGAGGCTAAAGGTGTTTGCCACATAATTATAGTATTATGGCGGCACACTTGTCTCATAAAAAGCAGCGGAGGCTTTGAAAACAGTTTCAATGTGAAGTGTAAATTATGAACAGAATTTAAATCACTATCTGCTAAATATAAAATTGACAGCTTGATTTTTTTAAATACTATATATATAAACGTTTCGAGTGGTCTTTCAGAGTGCCTAAAAATGAAGGTTATTTCATGACATTGATTTAAATGTGGCAAAGAAAAGTGCATTATAACGATGCTGCATCCTACTGCGGCACTCAGGGGAGGACTGAAATAAAAGTAATGACTGCAAGAAGCCACACAAATCGAAGCCAATTTAGAGATAAAAGCTTTAACAAGACAAAACAAGAAAGGTAAGCATGTAAAGAACATAATTCATTCAGATTCAATCAAATTTTTTGACATCAAAGACAAGAAATTTAGTCTGTTTGGTCGCAACAATGATGGATCCAATTGTTCCATTAGTATTATTTAGCAAAAATCTGAAGTAAAAAAAAAAAAAGGCGAAATGATCACCAACAAGCAGGGTAAACATGCAATTACACTAGACTTTTGATCAGATGGGGAGAGAAAACAAGTACAAAGAAGTTCAGTTTTCATGAATAAATCTGTCTATTCGATGAACTGCTACTGTGTAAAGCCTGGGTAAACCATTTAAGAGTTAATTGATGCTGTGTTCGAGTACACGTGTTTCCATAGTCAGAAACATAACATAGAAGTATTCTAAACAAGAAAAAATAACAGTGAACCCAAATAACTTCATCTGAATCTAAACGCTGGAAATTCATTACTGTCACATATTTATGCAGGGTGTCAAAACTTTTTTGTTGTTGTTTTTTTGTTACATATGTTTGTGTTACATAAAGCAAACCTTGAATACTAATTAATTTCCACCATCACAATTAGAAAACCTCTACAATTCTGACCCAGAAATATGACATTCATGTGCTCAGAACTGATAATTACGATATTTCTGATTCTAAAACCACGTAAGTGTAGGGTAAAATAAACTTTGATTGCATAGGCTAAGCATGCTATGTTAGTGTAAAGACGACACTGATATTTAGTGGCATGGCATTACAGTTATGCTATTAGTATGCTAAGATAATTTGCTAAATGTCTGGAAAGTTTAAGTTAACTTAAAAAATAAAAAATAAAAATAAATAATGAGTAATACTTATTCCCACAATAATTATCTTGGACATATACATTTAAATGTAACTATTTAAAAAAGGTTGTAATAACAGTTCCCTAGGGTATGCAAGTTAACTTAAAGTGAAAGGTAACTTAAAAAGAATGAAACATTTTTAATTTTACAATCAATTCTTGGTCATATATTTAAAAGGTAGTTTACTAAGTGGTTAGCTCGAAAAGTGGAAAGTAATAATATTAATAATAATAATAATAAAAAAATGTTTAATTTCACAAAATGAATCTTGCTCATATACAGTACAATTAAATGTAACAATTTCAAAAGTCTCGATCCAAATTCAGACGACACTGTAAAGTATATTTGTAGGATTTCTAATCAGGCACTCCACAGAGTATCACTTCAAATGTCAATAGAGGTGATTTAGAGTCTTAAGTGCACTTGATTCTTATCTTGACTAAAATATTCATGTTTTTTTTTTTTTTTTTTTTAGCTGTATAGCAAATAAAGTTCAAATTTGGTCAGTTTGTGAACTGCATGATGAACACTGAACACTGAAGTCTTAAAGTTGGTATAAAATGAAAATGTATGCTATTTTCTAAATGCGTGTTATATATCTTATTGCTTATTTAACTCATACATGAATATGTTTATACTTCTCACCTCCTCAATTTTATTTAAATAGAACCAATTTCCCACTCTGCAATAAAACACAATTTGATTCCTTCCTTTTATCATGACTTTAAGGCGAATACATTGCTTTTCAATGTTGACTGAAAAAAGACCACAGTTACAATAATTAAATTTGAGTTTTAGATACCATTGTGTATTTGGGAACTGGCATCTGAATAATCTCCTGACAGTAGATCCATTCACTCATCTTGCGGCGATCACGTCAGACAGATGCTCGTTCTAACAGTCATGCTCACGAGAGCCCTACCTGGTTACTACCGCCCTATATCTGCTATGGACAACAGCGCCAAACAAAAATATGGCCCAACCTCATTTCACATTTACGGAAAGCCAATTTCATCCCAAACCACTCTCCAATCTGCTCCTTCTGAGTGGTGTTTATTCAGTATTCAAACTCATAAGAGCTGCAGAATTTTTTTTTCCTCACAGTGGCTTTGTATTTTGGCCGCTGTTCCTAAGCGGATGAATGAAGGTTACATAATGATGCACCAAAAAGATGGATTAATAAATACAGCGAGAATTATTATTATCTATTTTTTTGGAAGGTGGCAAAATCCAAGTTAAAGCAAGAATTGGGAATGTTTCTAGAAGCCACTGGAGATTTTTAGCTGGTTGACTGCTGCTGGTCACACATATCACCCACTCAATTAAAGTAGCTGAAGGAAAGAAAGCCCACAGGATGCTGGGAAGGAAGACGAGGTGTGAGTTGTGTGGCAGCAGTCTGGAGGCAGACTGAAGAGGAGGAATATCCACATGAGCGCCGATGCAAGAGAAAGACCCTGACTCTTGCCTTTAGGTTTAGTCACTGCATTTTTCATGGCCGTTGGGTGTGACTCTTCTCCAGATCAATTTTTAGTAAGAATAACTCAGCTGAAACACAGCAAATGTGTTGTGGATGCCAGTCCCCAGGAGTCAGACACTTTCTTCAACACTTAGAAATGTAGCATAACAAAACAGTACATTGGTTTTGCATGCAGCCAAATTGAGACAATGATCAAATGCATTTAGTAGTTTTTGTGCTTTTGAAAGTTTTTAGATGTACATTCGAATTCAGTCATATCCTATTTGTTTTTTTTTATAAAAATTATTCCATACAGATGAAATATGACTCTCTCTCTCATAACACATAAAAACTATACATTTACTTGTTGCCGTAACAATGTAATCTGTGAAACACATCAGTGAACAATTTCTAAAGAATTGAGACAAACAGAGTCTCATTTGGATGGTTTATTGCAATGAATAAGTTTAACAATTATTCACTAACAAACTACTTTTTGAATACAAAAGGATAACTTATGGAAACCTTTTTCTGTCACAGAATATAATATGAAGAATATATATATGTAAAAGTAATTCTGACTTTTTTTCTCACAGTTATGATTTATTTCCCTCGCAGTTCGGAGTTATAGCTGACCATTCAGACTTTTTTCTTGCAGTTCTGAAAAAAACTAAAACAAAACAAAAAAAAAAAGTTAGAATTGCAAGATATGAACTCGCAATTGTGAGAGAAAGAAAAATCTAATTCTGAGATAAAATGTTGCAATTACCTTATTTCTTATTCAGTGGTTAAAAAAATACAGTAAACCTAACTATGAGACATAAACTCAGAGTTCAGAAAAAACGACAGATTCAAACTAAAACTCAAAATCTTAAGACACACTCAGAATTATTATTTTAAAAAAAAGTTCTCAGTTTAAATCCTTTTTTCAAAACTGCGAAAAAAAAAACAAAGTGCAAATTGTGAGATAAAATCTTAAAATTGTGGGAAATTTTTCAGAATTTGAGATAAAAATGACCTTTTTTAATTTCTTTAATTCCGTGGTGGAAACAAGTTTCCATAAAGACATGAATGTAGTTGAAATCACTTTATATCATGATTAGCTTCTAGACTGGTAAGCTTGGACTTTGTATATATTGTTGTTGCTTTTCAAAATTTTGTCAGACAGTAATTCTTACATGTTGCAATCCTTAACTTTGCTGCAAAGTTGGCTTTGTGTGTGTGTGTGTAAGAAAGCATCAGGGTTCTTGTTTAAAGCTGCAGTAGGTAACTTTTGTAAAAATGTATGTTTTACATATTTGTTAAACCTGTCATTATGTCCTTACAGTAGAATATGAGACAGATAATCTGTGAAAAAATCAAGCTCCCAGTGGTCCTATTGCCATTTGCAGAAATACGCCACTCCCGGCAAGAAACAACCAATCAGAGCTGCTTTTTTGCTAACTTTTTTGTGTTAAAAATTTACAAAATATATATAATAAGAGACTACTAAGTCTGATGTTCAGAGATTGACGAGGGAGCTCAAGAACAAATGGTGGACAGAAAAGTCTCTAGAACTCCAGAGACTGGCAGATTCAGGTAACACCAGAGGCTTTTTTAGTGCCACTAAGGCTGTCTATGGCCCTAGCCACCGCGGCTTAAATCCCCTGCGCCCAAAAGATGGACAGACTCTTTTAAAAGACAATGACTCCATCAACGCACGTTGGAAGGAGCACTTTCAAGAACTTCTGAACCGTGACAGCTCAGCCAAACCAGACATCGTGGACCATATCCCACAGAGTCCCATCAGAGAAGACATGGGGGAACCTCCTACCCTAACTGAGGTTCACAATGCCATCAGGAATCTCAGGAACAACAAGGCCACTGGTCCTGATGGGATCCCCGTGGAGATCTTAAAGGAAGGAGGACCAAGGCTCTGGCACCATATCCACCATCTACTTATCAAGGTCTGGGAAAGGGAAGAGCTCCCCTCAGAGCTCCGGGATGCCCAAATTGTTACCATATTCAAGAAAGATGATAGGGCTGAATGTGGAAACTACAGGTGCATCTCGCTCTTATCAACAACAGGCAAAGTCCTTGCTCGTGTCTTCGCCAACCGCCTTCTACCACTATCTGAGGAGATACTCCCTGAATCACAGTGCGGTTTCCGTCCATCTAGGGGAACAACTGACATGATCTTTTCTGCTCGCCAACTACAAGAAAAGTGTCGGGAACAGGGAGCATACTATCAAAGTATGGATGTCATGCCAAATACCTCCGTGTACTGAGGTTACTGCATGACGGCATGTCAGCCACATTGCTCAATAGTGGCTCTGAATCTGAGCCACTTACCGTAGAAACTGGGGTCAAACAGGGATCTATCATTGCACCTACCCTATTTGCCATCTTCATTGCAGCCATACTCCACCTTACTGGCCAAGAGTTGCCACAGGGGATCCCAATCCTTTACAGGACTGACGGCAGGCTCTTCAACCTTAACAGGTTCAAAGCCAAGAGCAAAGTCAGAAATGCCACCATCATAGAGCTGCAATACGCCGATGATAACGCCATTGCAGCACACTCTCCTGAAGACCTCCAGGGCATTCTAAATGCCTTTGCCAAGGCATACAGAGCCCTGGGTTTGGTCTTGAACATCAAGAAAACTCAGGTTCTGTATCAACCACCACCCAACCAGCCATCACTCCAGCCTTTCATCAAAGTGGATAACACCACTCTGGAAAGCGTGGACCACTTCCCCTACCTTGGCAGCATTCTCTCTTCCAAAGCTGATATAGACTGTGAAGTTAACCATCGCCTAAGCTGTGCCAGCGGAGCCTATGCCAAACTCAGGACAATAGTCTTTGATGACCGAGACCTGAGGACTCAAACCAAGGTCCTGGTTTACAGAGCTGCGATTCTCCCAACTCTGCTGTACGGAGCGGAATCCTGGACCACCTACAGCAGACACCTGAGAGCACTGGAACGATTCCATCAAAGAGCCTTAAGAAAAATCCTGAGGATCAACTGGGAAGACAGACGTACAAACTCCAGTATTCTGGAGGAAACGAATATGCCCAGCATCACTACCACCATAATGCAGCTCCAACTCCAATGGACAGGACATGTCATCCGCATGCCCAACAACAGTCTCCCTAAGCAGATCCTGTACTCCGAGCTAAAAGAAGGACAGCGAGCCCCTGGTGGGCCAAAGAAACGCTTTAAGGACAATATCAAGACCAGCCTGAAAAAGTTTAACATCACGTCCGGCGACTGGGAGAATCTCGCGTTTAACAGGGACTACTGGAGAAAAGTAGTGCAGGAAGGTGCAGCACACCACGAAACAGAACTCCGCCGTGCCGCAGATGCAAAGCGGCAACACCGCAAGGACAAACAGAGAAAGGCTCCACCACCATGCATTACCTCAACCTTCCAATGCCCACATTGCACCAGAATCTGTGGATCACAGATCGGCCTCTACAGCCACCTGAGGATCCACAAAATATGTGACCCGACGGAGAGGACAGTCATACTCGTTTCGAGTGACCGCCGAAGAAGAAGAAGATATATATATATATATATATATATATATATATTCTGTATATATTTCATGAAACCCAGCCACTTACAAAAACAAAATCGGGTTGTTGTTCCAAGTGAGAGAGAGAGAGAGAGAGAGAGAGAGAGAGAGAGAGAGAGAGAGAGTCAGAAGAAAAATCACATTGAAACTCGATTAACTCTCTCTCTCTCTCTCTCAATTGCAGTGTTATGAGCAGATGTATATTTCTTAATGGCCATCTTAGACATTTTGCCAGTTTTCAGCTTGGCCCAGAGCCCAGGCATCACAGGAGACAATATCCCACAGAGCGTTTCAACACTTTCCAATATTTCTAATATATCAAATGGCATCATAATGTTTAAACATATCATCCATCTCCACAAGCAATTCATTCAGGGTTAAAAAATAATGTCGTCTGACCTGTCCCACTGATTTTCTCTTAAAGACCTATTTGAAATGACAAAAATAAAACATGTAATTATAGCATAGATGCTCTGAAATCCCAACCCTGCAACTGAAAGTGTGTGGCACTACTAATTTGTCAAAAAAAAAAAAGAAATACATAAAAACAAAACACCAACCTTGATATACAAATCATTTTTGCAAAAGCCTTGAGGGAATGAGAATTTAAATAGTCTTGAATAATTTCTGAGACTGCCAAATATTTAGTAAGACAGTGTTTATAAATTTACTGGTATCAGATTTGACTTTTTATTTTCTGACCAACTGAGATTTGAGGTCCTATACTAACTATCAAGCTACAAGGATCGTACACCTCTGCATAATAATAATCAATGTTTCTGCTCTCACTGTTTCCTAAATGGACTTAATGGCTCTTTTCCAAAACCTAGTAAGCTGGCTTATTGTCTAATGCCATTCTTAAGCTGAAAGTATATCCTACTAACCTATACTAACTACACTCAATGGCAACTTTATTAGATACACTTGTTCAACTGATCATTAATGCAAATATCCAATGAGTCAATCACATGGCAGCCACTCAATGCATTTAGGTATGAGGTGTGCTCAAGATGAGCAACAAAATGGGGAAGAACTGTGATGTTAGTGACTTTGAATGTGGAACGGTAGTTGGTTCCTGACAGGCTGGCCTGAGAATTTCAGAAACTGCTGGGATTTTCACCCAAAACATGTCTAGGATTTACAGAGAATGGTCAGAAAAAGAGAAAATATCCAGTAAGCCTCAATTCTGTGGATGAAAATGCCTTAAAAATGCTCATATGATAAAGGCCAGACTGGCTTGAACTGACAGAAAGGTAAAAGTAACTCAAATAATCATTTGTTACAATTGAGGTTTGCGGAAGAGCATCTCTGAACACTTCAAACCTTGAAGCAGATGGACTACAGCAGCATAAGCCCACACTGGGGACTCCTGTCAACTAAGAACAAGAAACTGAGTCTGTAATTCACAAGCACTCACCAGAATTGGACAATAGAAGATCCGAAAAAGGTTGCCTGGTCTGAGTCTCAATTTCTGTTGCAACATTTGGATGAAAGGGTCGTAATTTTGCGTAAACAACATGAAAGCATGAATCCATCGTCTCGTGCTTGGTTTTATGTTGTGGGGGATATTTCCTTGACACAGGTTGGGCCCTTAGTACCAACTGAGCATCTTTTAAATGCTACAGCCTACTTGAATATTGTTGCTGATCATGTCCATAATTTTTTGACCGAAGTGTACACCTCTTGCTTCCAGCAGGATAATGTGCCATGTTACAATGCTCAAAAAAATGTCAGACTGGTTTCTTGAAAATGACAATGAGCTCACTAAACACAGGTGGCCTCCACAATCACAAGATCTCAGCACCAATACAGCACCTTTGGGATGAGTTGGAATGGGAGATTCGCATCTTGGATGTGCAGTTCACAAATCTGAAGCATCTGCATGATGCCATCATGTCAATATAGACCAAAATCACTGACTAATGTTTCCAGAACCTTGTTGAATTAATGACACAAAGAATTAAAGTGCCCCTGTTATGACATTTCAAATATTGCCTTTCATGCCGTGTGTAATGTAGCTGTATGTGACTGTAAACGATGTACAAAGTTGTAAAGCCGAAAGTGCACGATTATTGTCTTCCAAAAGAAAAAATTGCCTCTCAAAAGGCTAAACAAGTCATCAGTAATTCAAACCTCATTTATTTGGACCAGCTGGCTCCACTGACTCACAACTTGTATGATAAATAATAAATCTTTATATTCTCTATTGAACGGTCAAAATGAACTATGGCAATGGGTGTATCGTTTCCGACACTCAGTGTACACATTAGACCAATCACCAACAGACTGGGCTTTTTGACCATTCAGATTAAGCAGAGTAAACTCACAGAAAGGATGGATTTAGAACTGTTTTAAAGAAATTGTTTGAGAATTGTTGGAAAATGAGGTGACATTAAATGCATACTTTGACTTTGAGTTTTTTTGACCTTGCATGCATGTAAACCTATGAGACTCCAAAACCAATATTAAGAACCTTATAATAAACTATGCTGGTCTGTTTTGCACAATTGCATTGTTTCTGTGACAATAAAATTGAATATAATTGTAAACTTTTCTCTAAACTATAGGATTTTGTTTTTCACAAACAATCATTAAAGGGATATTTCAGGATTTAGCATTAAGCTGTGTATTAGTAGAAAACCAGTAGTATTTTCGAATTACCATGCTTTCCTCCCTCATATCCCCCTGAGATGAGAGATTTATGTATTTTTTGTCTGGAAAAAATCCTGCGATGACGCAAAAAAAGTCATTGTTTACATGCACACCTTTTGTTTCAATCTAACTGAATTCATTCTGATTGGTGAATCTGAATGTAATGTTTACATGAACGCTAAACGTGATCGATTGATGTGTGCGTTTTAGCATTGCTAAGAAAATTCCCGCTCCTCCGTGAGACATACGAGACCGGTGCGTCTCACAGGTGTCGCTCATCAGTAATCACGCCACCGGCCTCGCGCCGTTCTCCCGCGGCCCTCAGTCTCGTCCTGCTCGCCACAGTAAACACAATGAATGGCAACTGTAGAATTCAAAAGCCCGAAATCCCGGGATCATACATTACATTTGCATAGCACTTTACCTCTGATATCGATCTCAAAGTGCAAAAATATGTTTCCTGACTGGGCAGGAGAGTATGAGAGTATGCCTGCATATAAAACGTGTTCATACACGCTTACTTTAAGCGAAGAGGAGAGATTCGCGATTGCACTGAACACGTTTTAAATGCAGGGATACTCTCCGAGCGAGCCCAGAGAAAATTCTTACAAGAGCGCCTCCTGAAGCGCCTCGTGGAGGGCGGGAGGACAAACAGTCTATGTTCAGGGTGAGAGGAGTCCTTAAGAATGCTGTGAGCTCGACGTAGATAGCCTTTTCTCTGGATGTCCTCAGTAGCAGGAAGTGGTGTCCCTCTGATGCATTGGCTGGTTTTCACCACCCTCTGCACTGCCTTGCGGTCAGCAACTGAGAAGTTCCCATACCAGACTGTGGTACAACTGGTAAGGATGTTCTCAATCGCACACTGGTAGAAGTTCACCAGGATGGCTGAAGACAACTGGTTCTTCTTCAGTGTCCTAAGGAAGAAGAGGCGCTGGTTAGTCTTCTTGACCAGGCTGGAGGTGTTTGTGGCCGAGATGGTGGTTCCTAGGAACTTGAAGCTGGAGACACGTTCAACAACCACCCCATTAATGTGGATGGGGTCATGCGTGCTTACTTTCTTCTTACTGAAGTCCACAATGAGCTCTTTTGTCTTACTGGTGTTAAGGAGCAGGTTGTGGTCAATGTACCATGCAGCCAGGTGCTGAACCTCCTCCCTGTAGGCAGTCTCATCATTGTCTCTGATGAGGCCAATCACCATGGTGTCATCTGCAAATTTAATGATGGAGTTGGATCCATGTACAGGCTTGCAGTCATGGGTGTAAAGGGAATAGAGGAATGGGCTCAGTGCACAGCCCTGTGGTATGCCGGTGTTGAGTGTGATGGTGGTGGAGCAGGTGTGGCCTGACCTAACATGCTGAGGTCTGTCAGAAAGTCCATAATACTGTTGCAGAGGGAGGTGTTAATGTCCAGGTATCCAAGTTTTGTGGTCAGCTTGGAGGGAATGACAGTGTTAAATGCTGAGCTGAAGTCAACAAACAACATCTGTGAATATGTGTTGTTATTGTCCAATTGTGTGAGTACCGAGTGCAGCACTGTGCATACTGCATCCTCTGTGCTCTTATTGCTACAGTAGGCAAATTGGTGTGGGTCCAGTTTGGGTGGGAGGCAGTCCTTGAGGTGTGCTAGGACTGGTTGCTCAAAGTACTTCATAGAAATAGGTGTGAGTGCTATGGGGCGGTAGTCATTCAGGCACGTTGGGGAGGGGTGTTTTGTCACTGGCACAATGGATGTAGACTTAAAGCATGTTGGCACAATTGCTTGGGTGAACGACAGGTTGAAAATATCTGTGAAGACCCTTGCAAGCTGCTCTGCACACGCCCTAAGCACACGTCCAGGTATACAGTCAAGGCCAGCAGCATTGCATGCGTAATGAAGAAGCCAGTGAGTGTATTTCACTATTCCAACTTTTCCCCCCCTGTAACAAGGAGTCAGAGGCGTTCGGATCCATATGCAGCATTTATTAAACAGAATGGTCATACAGGCAGAGATCAGGAATGGCGTCAGGTGTGTCAGGGATAACCAGAATCGTAACCAGAAACAAGCAGAGATCGGGACAGGCAGCGGAGAATCAGAGTCGGAATACACAGTCCAAAGGTCAAAGCACAGGAATAACAAACACAGGGAAAAACGCTCGGAAATGTCAGACTGGCTAAACAAGACTTCGCAGTGAGTGAGAGTGAGTGTGCTGCTTTTATGTGTGTGTAAATGAGGTGCAGGTGTGGCAAGGGAATTGGCTGATGAATGAGGTGCAGGTGCGGCAAGGTGATTGTGATGCAGTGACTCATGGGTAATGTAGTTCGGGTGTGGTGCAACAGTATGAGAGGTGCTAGTGTCCAAGTGACATCTGGTGGTTGATGGGTGGAATGGTCCTGAGTGGAGTGCCCTCTACTGAAGCTCATGGGCACCCCATCTAATGATCGTCACACCCCCAGTAATTCTGATATAATAATCTTAATTAATTTAGTATTTTGGTAGACAGGTATAAAAAAGCTTAGTTTACCACTGCAGCCATCGTGTAAAGGCCTCCTCCTGTGAAGACATAAGAGTGTAAAGACCATCGACTCCACCAGGCTGGGACACTAGCAAAGGATAAGTATCACTTTTTATTTCTCGTCTTTCCTACTACTTGTTTTGCTTCCGTTTTAGTTTTTATAAACCATTTCTTGCTATGTGTAAGCTGTTGTTTTTTAGTATGTGTGTTTGGCGGTGTTATTTTTAGGATTACTGACAAACTCCCATCGATGGATTTGTAGTATTTGTATTTGTTATTTATTTGAATTTTAGTTAAATTGTCTGAATTTATTATGTCTGTTTAGGTATTTTATTAAGTTTTAGTTCCCTTTCAAGTGAACCTCGAACTAGGGGAACACCTCGTTGTGACCAATGTCTGAAGCATACATTGAAAAAACACCAACAAGTTGGCCGGCGACAGCCCCTGATGTCACTATCGGTGCAACTATGGCGGTGCTTCAAGCATATCAGGCTGATCTGCTAAAAGACCTGGATAAAGGCGAAGGTCTCCAGCGCAAGAACCAGGGTGGGTCACTATGGTCCATTCTGTATTTACTTATATATATATATATATATATATATATATATATATATATATGTGACGAGTGGGGCGGGGCCGAGGGACATGGGAGCGAGGCCGGTGGAGTGATTGGAGATGAGCTACACCTGTTCGACCCGCCAGTCTCGAGGCCCACGGAGGAGATGGAAGGATATAAAACTGGAGCGACGACAGTGAAGGACGAGAGAGGACCAGGCCTGGGCGTTATTTTAGGTTTTGGTTTCATTTTGTGCGCACCAGTCGTCCATGAGGGGCTGGTGCGCTGTTTTGTGTTTGTTTTGTAATTAAAGTTTCATTTTGATTGTCCGCCGGTTCCCGCCTCCTTCTTCCCGATGATTAGGAAGTTTAATTCATTACAGTGGTGCCGAAGCCCGGGAGAAGGAGGGACGCGCTGCTGAAGATCCCTCGCCGCTGTGGTGAATCCGCGGTGCCAACGAGCAGGCGAGGAGTGTGCCGCCATGGACGCTCGAGGCGGTGGGCTGGAGCGAGTTGCCGGGGACGGGCGAGCTCGCTACCGGCCGCCCACGATAGGGAGGGGTGGCTGCCGTCCATGAGGGAGCGGAGGAGTCTGCGCCGTTCGCCAGGTGGCCGGAGCCTGCTGCCATCCGCCGGAACGGGGAGGAGCAGGGAACGGGGGACTCCTGCCGGCTGCCCAAAACCGGAGGAGCCGTCGCCGTCCACCGGGCGGCGGAGGAGTGTCGTGCCGTCCGCCGAGGGCCGTCCAGTGCCACCGCCAGGCACCGCGGAGGAGATCGCCCAGCTGGTGGAGGGCCGAGCAGCGGTGCGTCTGGGAACCGGATTTTTTTTTATTTTTTTTTTTTCTCCTCTCTCCCCTCTCTCGTCTCTGTCGCTCCTCCTTCCATCTCCTTTTCTCTCGCCTCGCCTGTCCTACCCCCAGGTTCCCGCAGGTCCCCGTGAGCGGTCCCCCCCGGAGGGGCGGGGGGGGGGTGTAGAGCGCAGTCTCGGGAGTACCCCCCGGCCTGCGAGGGGCGATGGGGGTATGTGACGAGTGGGGCGGGGCCGAGGGACATGGGAGCGAGGCCGGTGGAGTGATTGGAGATGAGCTACACCTGTTCGACCCGCCGGTCTCGAGGCCCACGGAGGAGATGGAAGGATATAAAACTGGAGCAACGACAGTGAAGGATGAGAGAGGACCAGGCCTGGGCTTTTAGTTGTGTTTTGGTTTTATTTTGTGCGCACCAGACGTCCGTGAGGGGCTGGTGCGCTGTTTTGTGTTTATTTTGAAATTAAATGTTATTTGATTGTCCGCCGGTTCCCGCCTTCTTCTTCCCGAAGATTACGAAGCTTTTATCATTACAATATACATACATATATATATATATATGTATCAAATTGCTGGTGTGTATGTGTGTACTAATATTCTGTGAGTTTCTTTGCAGTGCTCAATTACAGTGTTTACTAAACACTCGTCGGCATTATGTCCAGCCACTATGACAGCCCTTATTCCGGCTTCATGTTTCGGCTTCAAGCCTCCTTGACTATCAGGCCCGGCATGGCACTGCACGAAATTTCATAGATGTCCAGTCAAGGGCACTGTGACTGGCCACTTGGTTGTTGCTGACGCATCAAGCGGGAAGTGGAGGTGGCAGTTACAGAAGTCTTCTTGTATATGCTGCCTCAGGTGATGCTCCCCTCACCAGAGGTTTGTAAATAGAGCTTTTCTCTACCGTGCGGTTCGGCACCTCTGCGATGCTTAAGAACCTTTAAGTACACACACTAAGCTCTGTGTACTTTCTGAAAACCATATGGTGGTGAGTGTGCACATTGAACACTTTGCGCACTTTCTAAAATCTTTTTTTTGTTAAGTGGTAAGTGTGAATGCAAGACTCTGCACACTTTCTGAAATCCTGTATAGTAAGGGCTACGCGCTCAGCTTCGTTCCCTTTCTTGAGATGGTTAGACCTTGGTTCCTTGGGCTCCACTCAGCCAGTGTGTATTTATTTATACACTTCAAGCATCGCTTCCCTCAACATGAGGGGCTATTTTGGTTGTTCTCGTGATAGTTTAGCAGTGCTCCCCTTTACCAAAAAGGTCGCCTATGAGTGCGCTACTCTCTTTCTGAATTCTGAGTTCTCCTCTCATGTGATATTGAGTTCTCTTTTTATTCCCCAGAGCGCTCCAGCATTATTTCCACAAATCGAGTGTATGACTCTCAAACATATTGTTTTGGGATGCACCATTCCATCTACGAGCTGCTCTATCAGAGTGCCACGAGAGCCCCCTCCTTAGAACAGTATTTAAAATCCATGTTATAGTAAGTGTGCAAGTCTTTGCGCACTTTTTGAAATCCACACTGTGGTAAGTTCGCTTGCTAGTGCTCTGCGTTCTTTCTAAAATCCTATATGGTGAGGACTTTGCCTGGTTGCTTCGTGCTCTTTTTTGAGTTGGTAAAAGCCCCGTTCATCTTGGGCGCCACTCCACCTCTGTATCCTCGGATACCTATCTAAACAGGGTGTTGCTACTAGGGATCTGTTAAGACAGCTCCTTCAGCAAGCTTATGCAAGAGCAAGCGGTAGCCCCTGTGTGACAGGCAAGACTTAGTATAAAATGCTAAGTTCTTTGCCGTATCCCTTTAAATGAATATTTCTTGATTCCAAGCCGTCAGCTCTATTTAGTTAGTTTAATACTTCAACAAACTAATTGTAAATTAAATACAAACACATTTATAAGTTCAATATATGTATGTGTGTGTGGTTGTACACACGTATTTTTATTTTTATTTTGGCTTAGTGTTATGTTAGTTTCATTATTATACTCATATCTTTTTTTTTATTGTTTTTAGCTTTATTTTTTGTTTTTTCATTTAAATGTTATTTGTCATTTTTTTAATTTGCATAGGTAGTATTTATAAAGTTTTAGCTTTCAGTTTTGGATCCGTTTTTAGTTATTTTAATACTAAAATTGATTTTTTCTGTTGTCTTCATTTGTAAGTCGCTTTGGATAAAAGCGTCTGATAAATGACTAAATACTAACTTGCTTTTGAGAGATATAGACTCATAATTCTGATAAAAAAAGTCAGAATTGTAACTAAATAAATGGAGAATTCTGCATACATTACCGGACAGCAGGTTTCGTTTGAACTGATCTATAACATGCTTTTAAGTCTTTAATTTCATGCCATCTTTATCCTTAAGTATGTGTAATAATCAGTAGCTTGCCTTAGCCAACACCACTAATAAGCATTACTCGTCTCTTGATTACCAGTTAGAACCATAAATTGTCCATGCTAAAAAGCAAGGTTTACTACATAAAATGATATATTGAAAAAGTTTGGATTCCCCTGGTAAAACCCAACAATTCTTTATATACATTTATAAAAAAAAATAAAAAAATCAATTGATATAGAGATAGTCTGACATACTTTACTGGAGTTTCCTCTGCAGTCATGCTTCCTGTTCTTAAAAGGAAGGACTTTGAAGTGCACAATCATTAGATATGTAATTTGGCCTCATCATTGCTGTTGATGAAAGACTGGCTTTTCTTCAGACTCTGCCAAGCGTCTTTGTCCATCTTTCACATCAATAGCTGCTTGCTTCAGCTTTTAATCTTCACCGTGGTCTTACCCTACAATTCCTTCTTTTTTCTATCAGACTCCAGGTTTCAAAGGCGATGGATACTTTCTGCAAAGCATCATAGGCGCCTATACAAAATAGAACAAAGGCTGTGATAAGAGACGGAGATTGTTGATTGTCCCGTTGGGTTGGAAAGTACAGTTGTAGCAGGCTTTGATCTTCCAGAAGAACTGACTGGAAGCACATGGAATATGGTTATTCAGTTCAGTCCACATTCTGGTTCTGGTGTGAAAATTGTTCTAGAAGGAAAAATGTGAATCCATCCAGATAACTGATCAAGTGTAAAGATAGGGAAAGTTAGAAATGCATTTGGATTACAAAGTTGTAAGGTTACTGGAGTACGTTTTGCAAGAAAAAACTTTCTCAGTTTTTCTACTTCAAAATGTAATATTTAATTCAACTTGTTATTTGACGTTACTTTATAATTATTTGTGAAATGTATTAGTAATTTATGAGTAAAAATATAAATTTCTAATTAAATCTTACACCAAAAGTGTAGTGACTGCTCACTCAAAATGAAAATTGTCATTATTTATTTACCTTCAAGTTCTTCCAAACTCATATGACTTCTTTCTTCTGTGGAACACAAAAGGAGATGTTTGACAATGTCCCAGCTGCTCATTTTCATGCAATGGAAGTCTATGGAGATGCTGAGAATGTCAGTAAGGTTTAAGCAAAATTGATATTATATCCAACAAAATAAGCTGATGGTGTAATAAAAGCTAAAAGTGACGTTTAACCAGAACACTAAAAACTCAAATCGGTTGCACTACAAGTGAATTTAAGATTTATCAGATCGGAGATAGTATAGACCAATTTTATGATATTTTTAAGATGTTTTTTGGTGCTTTTGGAGTTTACAGCTTCTGTTGGTAGTCGTTGTATGGAAAAGAGAAGCTGAGACATTCAACTAAACATCTACATTTTTGTTCTACAGCAAAAAGTAATCTTTCACAGCAGAAAGTCACTTGTTTGTCCCCAAAATGAAAAGTTGCTGAAAATTTATCCAAGATGTAAATTAGTTATCAAATTCTTTATCAAATTAGACAAATGTAGCATTACATCACACTTGCTCACCAGAAGATCCTCTGCAGTGACTGGGTGCTATCGAAATGAGAGCCCAAACAGTTAATATTGACATCAGAAAGATAAAAGCGGTTTAGACATGCATTGGACATACAGTTAGACAAGTATTTTAAACTGTAAAAATCAATTTGTCTTGACTATGAAAACTGTGTCAAACCATACGCCTCCTCAGACTGCCTGTTTACAGGGCAAAACTTGCATTCAACGCGGCAAACCAGAAATTCTCAAACTACCCAGCAAAAGTAATAACAACATTCATCACTGACAGTAATCCTGCAGGTGCTGTGCTAGCAGAGACGGTAGCATTGCTAATGAGCTAGCGACAGATCTGCAACAGGATCCCCATGATACCTGGGATATCCAGACCTTCATTCATATACAGTAGAATACCTTGAAAGTCTCTTTTGTTGTTCAAAGGAGAAAAGTCATTTGTAAAACATGACAGAGTTAATAATTACTTGCTAAGATCACTATCAGGCAAGATGATCATGTGACACTGAAGCTCTTAAAGACCCCAAACTTTTCAATGGTAGGGTATAATTTTGTAGCAAAGTTTCATGAAAAAAAAAAATTTGCTTGCTGATATTTCATTATTGTTGGACACTGAATTTACCATCACACCAGAAATACTCTCTGTATTCACTAAAGAAATTCTGCGCTAGCAATGTGCTAACTAAACAATGTGGCGCTGGACAGGAAAATGCGTACGGTGCCGGACTGAAACTAGCAAACACACTTGAGCTGCGCCTTGCGTCGCATTGCGCCGGGTGTATTATAGGGCCCTTAATATTAAAAAACAATAAATCAATAAATAAAATGGATGAAGCAGTATAAACTGTAATTTTGCATGCAGGTGTGTTAAGAAATCATAACAGAGACTGTTTAAGTTAGTCTTAAAGGAGTAGTTTATCCCCAAACATGTTGAAAATGTACTCACCCTCAGACCATCCATGTGTCACGATACACTGCCAGAAGGAACGAAGGAACCGTGGATAAAAGAAACTGTCATTTATCAAATCTAACCCATAGAGTAAATCCACACTTGGAAAGGAAGGAAGACACACGTACACAACTGGTAGACCCCAAAAACACAGACTGAACAGACTGAAGCTTAAATACACAAGATAATGAGGGAATTGGGAGGAACACAGATGAACAGAATGACTAATTAGACGGGAGAAACTGGGGAAGGAAAACACAACAAAGACATTCAAGGGACGTGACAAGGTACATGTGATTTTGCCAAGTAAGACATGTTCCTGGATCAACATATTTTGTTGATCCTAGCCTTTAATCACTCCTAAAAAAGGACAACACTTAAAGTCTTTGGGGTCATTTTTACCCCAAACTTTTAAAAAGCGATTGCATAAGGAAATATACATTTTTTATATGGAAAACTATATATCATTTTTTTTATTTACTTCTCAACTATACATTTATGCTGTGTTTTTGTGGAAATTTTGAAGTTTTTTACCTATTTACTGCACAATTACATAACTAGGCCATAAATTGGCTCATGAAAAATGATTTTTTAAAGAAAAAATCACTTAAATGATGATCTTAATTAAATCTAAATAGTTTCTGGACATTGCTCTATGTGTTAGGGATAGAATACTGCCATCTAAAGGTTAGTCAAAAAACTTTATTTCTTATGGGTTAGGAATTAAAGTGCAATGGCCACATGTATCCACTAGAGTGCTATAGAGACTCATTCATTTTCACTTCATTTTTCTTGATGCTTCAACTTCTCCTCACAACTTTATGATATATATTTTGTGAATATTTATTTAAACATTTTGAAATACATAAAAAAATCTGTAGTTTTGTCAGAGTTAGAATTTGTTGTTGTTTTCTAATATATTTTGAATTATCTGCTTTTGCAAATTATTATACATACATTTGAAAAAAACAAGTCACCACTATGACATGATTGTAATCACACACTATTTATTTCAGAAAATTATTTATCAACAACTATTTATTTTTTTAGAACAAGAGATTTTAGAACAAGATGAATTTTAAAAGTAAATAAACCAATATAATACAAAACAACAGCACCAATAAACTGTAATGACCAGGAGTGAAGGGTACACAGAACAACTTTTTTTATAAATCACATGGCTAATAAACATGTGAAAGAACAAGCAGAATATTATAGAATATATATTACAAGCTTGTTCCATGTTGCATATGTGACATTTTTCAGATTTGTGCCAGTTTAGTTGATTTTATTTGCCAATTTCTATAAAAATGCTCTCTGTTGCAGTGGCATACGTATGTTTGTGTGTGTGTGTATGTGTGTGTGTGTGTGTGTGTGTGTATGAGATAGAAAGTTTGTTCCACTTTGGGTTTATGCTCTAGGACCAGACCTTGAATTAAATGTAAAAATTTTTAGATTTATGCCAGTTTAGTTAATTTTATTTGCCAATTTCTATAAAAATGCTCTCTGTTGCAGTGGCATACGTATGTTTGTGTGTGTGTGTGTGTGTGTGTGTGTGTGTGTGTGTGTGTGTATGAGATAGAAAGTTTGTTCCACTTTGGGTTTATGCTCTAGGACCAGACCTTGAATTAAATGTAAAAATTTTTAGATTTATGCCAGTTTAGTTAATTTTATTTGCCAATTTCTATAAAAATGCTCTCTGTTGCAGTGGCATACGTATGTGTGTGTGTGTGTGTGTGTGTGTGTGTGTGTGTGTGTGTGTGTATGAGATAGAAAGTTTGTTCCACTTTGCGTTTATGCTCTAGGACCAGACCTTGAATTAAATGTAAAATTTTTTAGATTTATGCCAGTTTAGTTAATTTTATTTGCCAATTTCTATAAAAATGCTCTCTGTTGCAGTGGCATACGTATGTTTGTGTGTGTGTGTATGTGTGTGTGTGTGTGTGTGTGTATGAGATAGAAAGTTTGTTCCACTTTGGGTTTATGCTCTAGGACCAGACCTTGAATTAAATGTAAAAATTTTTAGATTTATGCCAGTTTAGTTAATTTTATTTGCCAATTTCTATAAAAATGCTCTCTGTTGCAGTGGCATACGTATGTTTGTGTGTGTGTGCGTGTGTGTGTATGAGATAGAAAGTTTGTTCCACTTTGCGTTTATGCTCTAGGACCAGACCTTGAATTAAATGTAAAATTTTTTAGATTTATGCCAGTTTAGTTAATTTTATTTGCCAATTTCTATAAAAATGCTCTCTGTTGCAGTGGCATACGTATGTTTGTGTGTGTGTGTGTGTGTGTGTGTGTGTGTGTGTGTGTATGAGATAGAAAGTTTGTTCCACTTTGGGTTTATGCTCTAGGACCAGACCTTGAATTAAATGTAAAAATTTTTAGATTTATGCCAGTTTAGTTAATTTTATTTGCCAATTTCTGTAAAAATGCTCTCTGTTGCAGTCACATACATGTGTGTGTTTGTGTGTGTGTGTGTGTGTGTGTGTATGAGATACAAAGTTCGTTCTACTTTTTATTTATGCTCTAGGACCAGATCTTGGTTTATTTGTAGAAATTTTCAGATTTATAATGGATTTAGTTTTATTTTTTTGACAAACAAAATTTTAAAAAGTCATTTTTTGCATTTTCCCATTCATTTTCAATGTGGGGTCATTTTGACCCCAAAGACCTTAAAAGGTAAATTTTTTTTTACACACCTTTAGAACAACCAAATCAAGCCCAGTTTTTTTGTGCATGTTTAGATAGATGATTTAGGAAATGTCACCGAGTTTCATGCCCCTGCGATGAAGGTAACACTTTTAAAAAATGAAGGAAAAATCCATTGGGGTCATTTTGACCCCAAAGGATGATTAAAGGCTAGATTAACATTATCCTATAACATTATTCATCACTGAATTCAATGATGAGCTGCCTTTAACTGTCGCTTTGCATTATCGACACACTGTCTTCCACGCGGACAGCTGCTGCAACAATCAGTTTTCATAACCAAATAATTTCTGCACAAACTGCCAGAAACTGTCTCAGGGAAGCTCATCTGCATGTTTGTTGTCATCAAATTGGGGTCTCAACCTGACTGTAGTTCGTCGTCATAACCAACTTGAGTGGGCAAATGCTCACATTCGATAGCATCTGGCACTTTGGAGAACTGATTTCTTCACAGATGAATCCCGGTCTTCACTGTATAGGGCAGATGGCAGAGAGTTTCTATGGCGTCGTGTCGGTGAGCGGTTTGCTGATGATGGGGTATGTTATGGACGATGAACACAAGTGCATTTTATTGATACCGTGACGAGATCCTGAGGCCCATTGTTGTGCCATTCATCCACGACCATCAACACATGTTGCAACATGAAAATGCACAGACCCATGTTGCCAGGATCTGTACACAATTCCTGGAAGCTGAAAACATCCCAGTTCTTGCATGGCCAGCACACTCACTGGACATGTCACCCATTGAGCATGTTTGGGATGATCTGGATCTGCGTATATGACAGTGTGTTCCAGTTCCTGGAAGATGCAAATATCCAGCAACTTCACACAGCTATTGAAGAGGAGTGACCAACATCCCACAGGCCACAATCAACAACCTGATCAACTCTATGTGAAGGAGATGTGTTGCACTGCATGAGGCAAATGGTGGTCACACCAGATACTGACTGGTTTTCGGATTGGTTTTTAAGTTCACACTATATATATATATATATATATATATATATATATATATATATATGACAGAATAGTCATATCTCAGCAATATAATTTAATGTGAACACAGACTTATTCAACAGTTCTTGAGATTACAGCAAAAAGCAAATTAAAAAATAAAAGTACTAGAATTTTCCTGAATTTCCCTGAAAGAGTTTAATTGACTTTTTTGTGACCACAGCATCTATCATTAAATTCTCCTCTTTGCATATTTGACTGAGCACAGTCTTGAAATTAACCTCCTTTCTGTTCCAAAACTTTCTGTACATATAAGAAAGTCAGTGTTTCATATACAGTACAGACCAAAAGTTTGGAAACATTACTATTTTTAATGTTTTTGAAAGAAGTTTCTTCTGTTCATCAAAGGTAAACAATGAGTCCGCACACCAGAAAATGCTCCTTAGCAATTTTAATGGTTGCTCACGACGTGTAACGTTTCGGGCACGTTTCTGTTCATCAAGCCTGCACTTATTTGATCAAAAATACAGAAAAAAAAATGTAATATTGTGATGTATTATTACAGATTTAAAATAATTGTTTTTAAATGTATTATACTTTAAATTATCATTTATTTCTATGATGCAAAGTTGAATTTTTAGGATCATTATAACATGATCCTTTAGAAATCATTCTAATATGATGATTCATTATCAAAGTTGGAAACAGTTCTGCTGCTTAATATTTTTTCAGAACATGTGATGCTCTTTTTAGGATACTTTGATGAATAAAAAGTAAAAAAAGAAAAAAAAATAAGCTATTTTTTTAAAATATAAATATTTTGTAATAACAATATACACTACTGGTCAGTAATTTGGGCTCAGTATTTTTTTTTTTTCCTTTCTTTTTTTAAAATAAAATCAATACTTTATTCAACAAGGATGTGTTAAATTGATAAAAAGTGATAGTAAAGAAAATATATTATTAGAATATATATTATTATAATTTTTATTATTTTGAATAAATGCAGCTCTTTTTAACCTTTTATTCATCAAATATATGAGACAGCAGAACTGTTTCCAACACTCATAATAAATCAGAATATTAGAATGATTTCTAAATGATCATGTGATAGACTGGATGTTACATGTGACACTGAAGGCTGGAGAAATGATGCTGAAAATTCAGCTTTGCATCACAGGAATAAATTATTTTTTTTAAGTATATTCAAATAGAAAACTATTATTTTAAGTTTCACAATATTACTGTTTTTTTCTGTATTTTTGAATCAAATAAATGCAAGCTTGATGAGCAGAAGAAACTTATTTCAAAAACATTAAAAATAGTAATGTTTCGAAACTTTTGGTCTGTACTGTATATATATATAATTATTATTATTATTATTTATAATATAGAATAAACTTGCTTTTAACGTTTCTTCCTAATATGCAGCACTTTCATATAATTCAGATCATATGAACTGAAAATTAAATTAAACATTCTAATATTTAGTAAATAATGACCATTTTGTTGCTTGTGTTGAGAGGTGCACCAAGTCATCCCAGGACAATTTAGCTCTAGAACAAATGAAAAGCCTCTGTCTCTTTATTACTGCTGTAGGATCCATTGATTGAACTTTAGGGCTGATATTCAAGCATCAAATGATGGCCTCCTTCCTTAGTTGTGCTGAAGCAGCACTGGCTATCCATCAGAAAGGTGGGAAGGGGCTTTCTCCCCTCCACACTATTAGGAAATGTTCAGTTTCAGCATTCTTGATGTGTCACTATAACCAGGTTAAAGTGATATATTAGTAAGAGATAATGCACAGAAATGTTGGGGAGTAACTGAGTAAAAGCGTTAGTTCTACTAAATTAAAGGGATAGATCATCTCTAAAATAACTTCAAATCTGTATTACTTGATGGGGCACAAAATATTATATATTTGAGGAAGAGTGGAGACCAAACAACATTGGACCTCATTGACTTCATTGTGTGATTGAATGATAACCGAAAATAAATAAATAACAAACATGGGCATGACACACTAATTCAAGCTGATGAGTCATGTAAAAAGTATTCAAATGACCAATCAGAATCAAGAAATCTAGAGAAATTTGCACTGCATAAAAAGGCATGTTTCCAGAATGCTCACTTCAGCGCATAATCAGAAAGTTTTCGGCCATTTCCGTGTATGTGCCCTGCCATTTCTGGTTTCTTGACACTGACAGAAACTGACTCTGTTGTCCATGGCAGTTTTCCAGTCCTCTCACTAATGCCATAAACTCCCAGACATGGATGGAAATGTTTACTCACTCACCGGTAAATCCACGTACATCCCTGTACAAGCAGGTAAATCTCCGTAAATTACCGTAAATATATATATATATATATATATATATATATATATATATATATATATATATATAAATAATTCGAATTATAGAATTATCATTCCCAGTATTTAAAAAAAAGAAACAATAAAAAATGTATACAAACCAAAAGACCAACACAATAATGAATACACTTGCAATGGACACTGACGCTAGCACAGTGATTACCACTCTCTCATTCAGACAGTCACACACACATGTTCTTTTCACACACATTTTTCATTTAATTCTGCCTTTGAGAAGCTACAGAAGCTACTGTTATCCATGTTTACATACCCTTAGCACAGAGATGGGCAAACCTGGCCCTGAAGGGCCATTGCCCTACAGAGTTTTGCTCCAACCCTGATCAAACTCACCTGCCTGTTGCCTTTTAGTAATTCTAAAGACCATAGGGTAATAAGGATTGGAGTGAAACTCTGCAGGACACAGTAGCCCTCAGGGACCAAGTCCAAAAAATGACTTATAATTTTAAAATTAATCTCTTCACTCTGAGGAAAAAGAAGGACTCGTACACAACTATTATAAAAGTTTAAAACATTATTCACTGATGCTCCAGAAGGAAACACAATGTATTTTGTTGCTTTCTTGAGCATCAGTAAATGAAAAGATGGATCTGAAATCATACATTCATTGCTGGAGAGAGTTCAAATATGCAAAAGATGCTGGAAAACCTGAGAAAGTGCTGTATATGGAGGATTTTTCTGAAGAAAAGTGGGCATTTAAACTGACAAAGGACTAAACAAACATGAACCACTATATACTTTTTATTTTATAAAATTAAATGATGATTGCATCTAGCTGCCGCTAATCACAGTGTGAGCATAAAAAAGGCAATGCATACCTTCTTTTCTCTTCGGCGTTCATTGACAACATCGTTCTGCTCCTACCAGTATCTTCTCTGTGCACAATGAGTTCTCTTTGAAGCTTTTTGTGTTGGAGGATGGCGCTTCAGCGGTGCTCTCCTCTGTGTCGAGTAGATTGCGCTCTTCAGGTTGCACTAACCCCTGTCGTGCTGCAAGCGGCCATCTCCCCTGTGCGTCTCAGCAAATAAAAGAGCATTTACCTGAAAGAGACAATTTCTCTTAAAGAGCTCACACATGTGCATCTTTGTAAAGACGACAGATTGTCTTTTTAAAGATGGCGGATGTCAATCACTACATCAGAAGGAGAGGAAGATTTGTCTGCGCTGTCACACTCCAGGACAGTAGCAAAGGCTGAATCAGATCTGGAGATGTCAGCAATGTTTTCAAGCAGCGCTGTAGAACCGGTTGAAGGTAGGCCACCCCGCCTGTCTAGGCCTCTGCCAAACCTGGTGGTAAGTGGAAGAGAATTTGGGCCTGAGATGAGCAACCCAAAGATGGAGGGATCAGCTGTTTGGGAAATGGTAAACGCACCACTCCCACCCCCAGATGAGGGCTGGGTGGAGAATATTTTTTGTTAGGTTTTGCCCCACCATCGTTCTCGTGGCCAATGGCACTCAAATTCTTGACAAAAACGCAGTTTTCTCTATCTCTGGGTACCAGGAGGGGACGGAGAGTCATAAACAGATCATTACCGGACCACACTCATCCTCCTCTGTCACCAGCAGGCAGCAGCCAGTGGTTCGAAAGTATAAACAAAGGCCCTACTCACGCACCCTCAGACAAACTGTGCAACCAGGTAAGCGCTGCACCACACAATCAGACCCCTATTCGGTCCGCCCACAAGCAACCCGAGTTGGGTCCCTGCGTACCACCTTGCTGCTCCACTGCGGGTTTGGTGGTGGTTCCACTTTGGTGGGCTGGCCTGTTGGCATTGCGGGGTCTATTTCTTGGACAAGTGTCCAGTGATGGAGGTGGGGATGATGATCCGGGTCCCGGACATCCCACAGGTCACCCCCCTTCAGGCTGGCGAGTACCAAATACCTGTGAGTATCAAGGGGGGAACATATCCGGCCTTGGTGGATTCAGGATGCAACCAAACCTCAATCCATCAAAGCCTGATTCAACCGGGGGCATTTGGTTACAAGCCGCGTGGTTAAGGTGCGGTGGGTACACGGGGATGTGGTGGATGTGGTATCCGGTCGTCCCAATTATTATTCAGTTCCGGGGACAAAAGCATAGTGTAGAGGTGGCAGTTAGTCCCCACCTCCAGCATCTGATAATTTTGGGAACGAATTGGCCCGCGTTTACGGTTTTATTGGGGTTGTTATGTGCGGATGCCTCTTGGGGAAGTAAGGCATGGAAGGAGACCGCGCGGGTACAGGTGAGAGAAACTGAGCCGGGACCGCTGGGGTCTGCTTCAGGGGAACCGAACGAAATCGGGAGACTGATTCTCTCCGAGCGTGATGACTTTCCTCTGGAGCAGTCTCAGGATGAGACATTAAAGCATGCATTTCACCAGGTCTGCTCCATCGATGGCCAGCCTCTCCAGCCTGCCCTCCCACTCACCTATCCGTATTTTGCCATTTTAAAAGACCGGTTGTATCGAGTGACCCAAGACGCTCGGACAAAAGTGAATACAACCCAATTGTTAATTCCGAAGAGCCGCAGGGAAATGCTTTTCCATGCGGCTCATTCTAACTCTATGGCGGGCCATTTGGGCCAGGCAGCAACACTAAATCGCCTCATGACCCCTTTCTTTTGGCCGGGCATTCATGACAACGTGCGCAGGTGGTGCGCGTCTTGTCCGGAATGTCAGTTGGTGAACCCACCGGCCGCCCCAAAAGCGCCTTTGCGCCCTCTTCCCTTAATGCAGGTCCCCTTCGAGAGAATTGGTATGGACCTCATCTGGCCATTAGAGCGATCGGTACGAGTACATCGCTTTGCATTGGTCATAGTTGATTATGCAACACGATATCCTGAAGCGGTAGCCCTCCGCAACATTTCCGCTAAAAGTGTTGCGGATGCCCTGTTTCGTTTTATCTCCCGGGTGGGGGTTCCAAAAGAAATCCTCACCGATCAGGGCACGGCGTTTATGTCACGTACGCTACGCGAACTGTATGGATTGTTGGGCATTAAATCGATTTGAACTAGCGTCTATCACCCACAAACCGACGGCCTGGTCGAATGATTTAATCGCACTCTTAAATCCATGATCCGTAAGTTCATTCAGGAAGACGCCAAAAATTGGGATAGGTGGCTAGAGCCCTTGTTATTCGCTGTGCGAGAGGTCCCACAAGCCTCCACGGGGTTTTCCCCCTTCGAGCTTCTCTATGGACGCCAGCCCCGGGGGGTGCCCGACGTACTGAGAGAAACTTGGGAGGAGGGACCATCTCAGGGCAAAAACTTAATTCAGTATGTGCTGGACTTGAGAACAAAACTCCACACATTGGGGCGGCTATCAATGGAGAATTTGTGACAAGCCCAAGACCGCCAGAGCCAGCTGTATAACAGGGGAACTAGGTTACGCAAATTTGCACCGGGAGAGAAAGTACTTGTATTACTCCCAACGTCGAGATATAAATTAATGGCTTAGTGGCAGGGACAGTTTGAGATCGCACGACAAGTCGGAGATCTCGATTATGAGTTAATACGGACCGATAGGAACGGGACCCGTCAGATCTACCACCTCTACCTCCTTAAAAAATGGAATGAGGCAGAATCGGTGATGTTGGCAACGGTGATTGGGGGGGGGGATGATCTCGGACCAGAGGCGAATATCAAACCACAATCCCTCGCACTGGCTCCAGGTGGAGATCACCTCTCGCCGTCCCAACTCACTGATTTAACGAAATTACAGGCAGAGTTTGCCGACGTCTTCTCACCCATACCGGGCCGTACTAACCTGATTCAGCACCATATCGAGACCGAACCGTGCGTGGCGCTTACCTGAGCACCTAAGAAAAATGTAAGAAAAATGTAGTTCAGGCTGAATTAGGCGCTATGCTTGACATGGGGGTAATAGAAGAATCCAACAGTAACTGGGCGAGCCCGATAGTTTTAGTTCCGAAAACGGACGGCTCAGTACAGTTCTGTGTGGATTATCGCAAGGTGAATGCTGTGTCGAAATTCGACGCGTATCCAATGGCACGGGCTGACGAGTTGCTTGATCGGCTAGGCACGGCTCGTTTTTATTCGACATTGGACTTAACAAAGGGCTATTGGCAGATCCCCTTGTCTCCATTATCCAGAGAAAAGACAGCTCTCACAACGCCGTTTGGATTACACCAATTTGTTACCCTTCCGTTTGGCTTGTTCGGGGCACCTGCTACCTTTCAGCGCCTCATAGATAAGATTCTGCGGGGCAGTCCTGTCCCAGGAGATAGAGGGGGATGAACGGCCGGTGCTGTACATTAGCCGGAAGCTCTCGAAGAGAGAGGCTAAGTACAGCACCATAGAGAAAGAGTGCCTTGCCATCAGATGGGCCGTCCTCACCCTCCGCTATTATCTCCTGGGACGGGAGTTCACCCTCTGTTCGGACCACGCTCCGCTGCAGTGGCTCCACCGTATGAAGAATACCAATGCGCGGATCACTCGTTGGTATCTAGCTCTTCAGCCTTTTAAGTTCAAGGTGGTCCACAGGCCGGGTGTTTAGATGGTGGTGGCCGACTTCCTCTCCAGAAATGGAGGGGGGGGGCTGCAGGCCAGATGGCTCCCCGGCCTGAGTCGGGCGGTGGGGGTATGTGGCCGGGGGGGGTGTGGTTTAGCGAAGTCTGCAGCGGGAGAGAGAATCAGGAGACGAGTGGTAAGTGAGTGGTTTGGGCAAAAATTATCATCACCTGTTTCTTGTTCCAGTAATTGGCGTGGAGAGAGTATAAAACGCCAGGAGAGATGGAAGCAAGAGAGAGAGGCGGACTGCTGACCCAAACCGGAAACCGAAACCGGAAAGAGTAAACCGAAAGTGTTGTGCCAACGTGTCAGTATAGAAGTCACCATTTGGTGTTTGTGAAGTTTCATTTATATTTGTTGTTAAAAAAATATGTCAGCAGTCCAGCCGACCCTTTTGTCCACTTCCTTTCCTCCAACGAACTTGCTACACCGGCTTATACTATTACAGTCTTGGGATCAGTTGTGCAAGCACAGGGACCTGATGCTGCTCAGTTGGGTTTTCAGATCAACTGGGAAATAAGCAAACTCTCCCCAACACAGAGGATCTCTTTTCTCGGTATGGAGTTGGATTCAGTCAAACAGATAGCACGCCTCACAGAGGAACATGCACGGTCAGTGCTGAACTGCTTGACAAAATTGTGTTTTAAGTTTAGAAACATTTTGAGTCCCCCCCTCCCTTGCCTCACAGTGCTTTGGTCCAAATGCCTGCTTTCTTCTTGTATATCACCTACACACACGAGTCCGATGAGAGAGAACAAAGTCAATCGTTGTGGAACTCCAGTAGGTAAGGTATTACTATTCATTATCTTGACTACCAAACTACAGCAAACCCTCCGATACAACACGTCTGTGAATAGTGTGGATGTTATTTTATTAATCTAACTTAAATTTTGTTATTCTTTTGAAAAGACTTGTTTAGATTCATTCAGCTTGGATTAATTTAAACTAGCCTACAGATTTAAAATGACTGGTAGAACAAATTTTCAACCGATAAACACCCTGGAAAAACACAAGGGCTCCCTCAATTACGACATTAACCAATAGGTACAAATAAAACAAAAAAAACATGGTTATTGTACTTACCATGGTAACCACAAATTAACAATGATACACTAACCATAGCTTAACATGGTATTTGCAGTAAAAATGTTAAAACCATGGTTAATTTTCATGAGGGCTGGTGTACTGGAAATCTCTGAACATGTATAGTGTGTGCAATCAGAAATGTCCCGTATAGCCGGGAAATCTCTGTGCACATATATATATATATATATAATTTTACAGTTGCACTCAAAAATGAAATAATAATATCTAGATTATTTTGTATTTGGCAATACAATAGCATAACTATAAATATATAATTTTCCACCCAAGAATTTCAGCCTTAGTTTAAAAAAATAATGTTTATTTTACATGAGTAAAGATGAAACTTACTAGATAAGTGTGACATAATATACCCCTGTAAATAAATACAATTTGAATTTACATCTTGCAAATTTTAATGTCCTTTGAATGGAACATATATGCTCCCTTCAAACTGGAATCATGGCGATTATTCTGTGATGTTCTCTTCTACAGGGCACTTACAGTCATATAGAACAAACCTCTGAATTAAGAGAAACATACAAAACGGGCCTAGCGCGGGTCGCAAGGAGCAGAATTGAGAACCACTGATGTAAAGTATATAACAAATGCAACTAAGCCTTTACTTAGCAGCAAGTCATACGTCTGCATAGTACAAATTACAGGAAAATCCTATTTTACTAAAGGTCCTTTCACACTGGACGCGATTTTGACGTGCGAATAATTCGCGTGATGGTTTTATTTTTTGATCAGCTGTTTGTGTAATGAGTGCTTTCACACCGAACGCGAATGAGCTGAGGCGAAAAAACGACTTTTATTTTTTCTGCTTCGATGTCGATTTTTTTTTACTTTTGAGGCGACAAAAAGGCTTCAGCCAATCACATACAAGGAAACAAAGGTGACGTCACAGCAAAAATGACGGATCTTCTGATTACTTGTGTGTGTGTTCTATGGGCTGATGTTTTTAAGAGGACAGCTCACCTTAAGCAGACTGCCAGACGCTGCTCCGGATCAATTGGTTCCCTGAAGTTTGTGGTTTGTCTCGTCAGATGCGGTGCCACTATCTGAAGGAGCTCCTCGAATTGTCCCACAGACATCCGAAAGTAAGTGCGGAACCGGCCATGATAAAGTTTTAGCTCCTGTACAAGATTGGCATACTCCCCTTCAGACTCTCTGTTCTTTAGGACTGGGTGCACCCAAAACCTTCTTTTCTGTCTTTTAAAGAAAATTAAAAGCTCGTCTTCACTGGATGATGATGTTGAAGTGTCCATTTTCTCAACTGTCGGAGCGAAAGTTTTGGAATGTTGAAGCTCTCTGAACGTCACAGACATCGCAAATTCGCGTCGCGGCTGATGTGAATGGTTTTGACGCGAACTATTCGCACGCGAACTATTCGCTTTTTCGTTACGCATCCGGTGTGAAAGGGCCTTTAATGTAATGCAGTGATTTACTTGGAATGGAGTGAATGAGTGAATTACATTGAATGGCAATGTAGGTAGGTCATATGCTTTGTCATTCAAAGTCAAAGTTGTTTTGGGAGCATAAAAGGTATGTGGATCTTAGACATTTAAAACAGTCCTAAAGTAGCAGTTCTGGATTCCAGATGGATGCTCATTTCTCCAGAGATAACGCCAGATGCATGCCATGCTCCAGTTTTTATGGACACTTTTTATTTTTGTCCACTCCAATGGCTTCCTCAGCTCTAAAGCAATGTGATATGTATTTAACAAAGCATCTGCCGGAGAGCCTTTCCACCTCCTCTTGTGTCTTTTTTTTCAGATAAAGACAGCCGACAGACGTGACGATGAAGGGAGTCACTGATGGATGTTGAAAAGACCATTTAAAAACATATAATAATTTTTTTTAAGACACATTATGTCAGATGTTCACAGTTAATTTTATATATATATAGTGCCAGAGCCTGTCGATGTAAATTTATTTTTAATTAAAAAACTATATCTATGATACTTTAAGTCTGCTCAGAGGTTAAAAAGTTGATGAGGAGGAGAAGGAAGAAAATATCAGCCATTTAGATCCCTGCAGTCTGTATCAAAAAAAAGAGCAAAGGTGAGATGAAATGCATTGCCATACCAACAATTGCTTTTCTTCTCAAGTGGTGTCCATCGTCTGGTTGCCCCTCTTAGGGTCCACTTCACTCTTGTCTTTGTCCAATTGATCTTGGACCAAATGTACTGCAAGAAGGTGATCAAAGAACTTAGATTTCCATCCAACGCTGGAAATATCCGCTTGACAGCGCAGCCGACCCAAGATTTTTGTGCTATCACAGTAGAACACAGAACATAAAAATCAATGTACAAATATTGGGAACATAAAGCACCGTGTTGGGACATTGTAATCAGTGAGATCTGAAGTAGCAGACAGAAAGAAAAAAGGGGAAGCAGACTTTAATTACAGAGAAATGTAATTAAGACTAGCAAAAAAAAAAAAAAAATTATATATATATATATATATTAGTGCTGTCAATCGATTAAAAACTTTAACTAGATTAATCACACATTTTTTCTGTGATTAATCGCAATTAATCACAATAAAAAATGTTTTTGTACGTTTTTAATATACTTTTTAATGTAATAATTTCAGAGTTAAATTTAAATACTTGTTTAAATGACATCTTTTTATGAATGAAGGCCAGTATTACTGATATTAATACAGCTACTGATTTTTTTTTTTTTTACATTTATTATTAGGCTTCAAAAATATAACAGTTTTTAATTTAAGTAAACTCAAAACAATGCTAACATGAACCCATAATAAATGTCATGTTTACTCCTGCCCTTCCTGTCTTAACAGTTAGGAAATATACAGAAATTTAATAAAGTTATCAAAGTTATATGCAGTCTGCACTGCATAAACTATAAATTAAATAGGTAATCCCTATTAAAGCTACAAAAGTTATTTAGTCAAGAGCAGCGAGTCATTTTCTCTGTTCCCTTTGTTCTTTAACTTTACTGACAGGAAGCTTTATTGGCTGCTGTCCCTTTAAGAGCAGACAGACACGCGGATCTCACCATTTATATACTGTATATGGATCTCGCCTCATTCTCTCACAACTCTTTTTTTCATTTTAGACTTTATATAAATCATTTAAGATTGCTCTTAAGAGGATAATTGACAAAACTGGCACTTTGGGATGTTTATTGTTAGTTCAAGCGCTTAAGAGAACAGGATTCTGGCGCCCTGTCTATGCATTGTGTGTGTGTGTGTGTACGTGTGTAGAAAATACGGATGCTGCATTAATTGCGTTAAATATTTTGACACGTTAAACCAGACAAAAATTAATCGCATGCATTAATGCGTTAACGTTGACAGCACTAATATATATATATATATAAATTTTATCCAACTCTCTTACTAACTTACTGGTTTAAAGGGAAACATTTATTATAACAATATTTACCATGTTAACATAAAAGCCTGTTTTTTTAAAAGCCCTCAGAGACTAATAAAGAACATGCTATTCATGCAGTAATATTTTGGCTGTAAACTCATACTTTAGTTATTACACTCATTATCATTTAATTTGGCTATTGTAACTTGTTTCTGTTTGCAGTTTTAGATGTTATATTTGGAATCATTGATTTTGTTTAATGAAGTTACATCTTCTTTTGTGATTATTAATTGATTTATTTTGGGTGATGCCATTTGGTGTCCAAATGTAAATGGACACACACACACACACACATATATATACACATATACACACATATACATATATATACACACATATATATATGCTGCTCAGTGCTCCTACCCCAGCGCATCCTCTCGCGGCTGTAGACGGTAATGTTTTCTCTTGGTTCTGAATAAATGCGACCTATTGTCCAGTGCGACTTATATATGTTTTTTTCCTCATCATGACGTATTTCTGGACTGACGCAACTTATACTGAAAAATACGGGTAACA
The DNA here is from genome assembly GCF_963082965.1 of Carassius carassius. Classification (NCBI taxonomy): domain Eukaryota; kingdom Metazoa; phylum Chordata; class Actinopteri; order Cypriniformes; family Cyprinidae; genus Carassius; species Carassius carassius. Next base: position 18,123,503 of record NC_081802.1, read on the forward strand.
TTATTATTATTATTTATTATGAGAGTAATTGACACAGGCTAGAACTTTAATGTTTCACCAAATTCAGCTCAGATCTTCAGACTCGTCTGACTCGTGTTGCTGTATAACTGGACAGACTTACCTTCCCAAAAAATCCTATTTAATTTTATTTCATAAATTTATATTTATTTCCACTTCACTGTTTTCCAAGGAGACAGAACTATTTGCACTGTTTTTATCAGTGGGACAATATTTATACAATACTATAACCTAAAAATAATTTAATTTAACTGGCCAGACTTACCTTCCCAAAAAATCCTATTTAATTTTATTTCATAAATTTAACTATATTTGTTTCCACTTCTCTGTTATCCAAGGAGACAGAACTATTTGCACTGTATTGATCAGTGGGACAATATTCATACAATACTACAACCTAGAAATAATTTGCAGGTCTCAGCAGCACGAATTATGTAACCCAGCTACATCTGATTCAAATATTATGCTAATTTACAGTGAACGGTGGTTTCATACATTACAGTGCTTCACTCGCACTGACTCTTATTCTGCCTGAAAGAATGAAAAGCACGAGCTGAAGGTGGAGCGATTCGACCAATCAGATGAAAGCAGCGTTTCAGCTCCGCCCACAAGTGCGAATGAAATATTGAAGCCATAAACCGAAATTATCAAAACGTACACGGGCCAACTGTCCATGTTCTCTCATTTGAATCCTCTTCTTGAGATTTGAGTCTCTTGACCTTCTGCAAGCCCCGCCTTGTTCACGCAGTGATTGACATGGCGGGAGGGGCGGACACGTGATCGGCTCGGAATGCATTTTCAATGTGCACATTGAATTTTGCTACATTCATTGCGGGACATTGAATGAAAATGCCATCGTAAGTGTCTTGACTGTGAGTGTTAATGCATTTAAGAAAAATAGCATTTAAATTATAATTTTGCCACAGTTTTTGCTTGAACATGTTAGACATATCTAATCATTTCTGTAATACATTTTAATTTTAATTTTGCAACTTATAAAGCGTTAAAATTAGTATTCATTTTACATATTAAAACTGGTGTATGAAATGGCAAATGAAAATTATGTAATTTAATTTTCATTTTGCACCAAACGTTGCACAAATGTATTGGAAAATGTAAATGTAAATACAGAAATGCATTGCCATTTTACATATTGCATTGTCATTTTGAATATTACATCCCAAATTGAATATTGCTACCCATATGCTTCCATACATATATATATATGTATATATATATATATATATATATATATATATATATATATATATATATATATATATATATATATATGTATATATGTATATGTGTATATATATATATACATATACATATATATACATATACATACATATATACATACATACATATATATATACATATATATATATATATATATATATATATACATATACAGTACTGACCAAAAGTTTGGACACACTTTCTCATTCAAAGAGTTTTTTTTTATTTTCATGATAATGAAAATTGTAGATTCACACTGAAGGCATCCAAACTATGAATTAACACATGTGAAATTATATACGGAATTATATACATAACAAAAAAGTGTGAAGCAACTGAAAATATGTCATATTGTAGGTTCTTCAAAGCAGCCACCTTTTGCTTTGATTACTGCTTTGCACACTCTTGGCATTCTCTTGATGAGCTTCAAGAGGTAGTCACCTGAAATGGTCTTCCAACAGTCTTGAAGGAGTTCCCCGAGAGATGCTTAGCACTTGTTGGCCCTTTTGTCTTCTGTCTGCGGTCCAGCTCACCCCTAAACCATCTCGATATATATATACAGTATATATTTTTATAATGTGTTACTAATTATTATGGATAAAAAAGATATTACAGGTCATAACAATATTTTTGTTATAACTTTGCCTTAGTCTTTCATGTGCTTTTCCACTTGTTTCATGTTTGCTAGACAATTGTGCACTCTGTTCTTTCCAGTTGACTTGATATTAATTGCTTTTTGTACATGCCTTTTTTTTCAAGCTTTCTTTTTTCTAAAAACTCTGAGATACAATTTCACACTCTTCTAGCTTGGTGAAAGGGGATAAAACCCCCCGAGGCTCCTAAAGTTTGAACATATTTCACCACAGATATGAAGAGTCCACACTTAGTGATACAGTTTTGGCCATAAGGATGCTAGCTGCTTTGTGCGCTGTTAACTTTGAAGTGAGAATAACAAATAGCTTGGGGAAAGATGCACTTTTCTTGCAAGTTCTTATTTTATTGTTTATTTGAGTTTCTTTGGTTTCATTTGCTGTAAATGGCAGTGAAGTTTAAAATAAAACAACAAGCCATGAGAGGATGTGCACAAATTATTTTAGTATGGTTGTCAGATGCAACACAGTGTGCTTTAAGCCCCATTACCCACGGTAAAATCAAAGTAATTCACAGCTTTGGGTGTCTATAATTTGAGATACATTTTGGATTTCAAAAAAAAATTTCGGTTACAGTAATTATTTCCATTATCTTATTGAAAACACGTTACATTTTAATAATTCAGTACTTGCCAAACACAAGTTACTTCTCTATTGTTATTATTGTTGTTTACTTTTAATGAAAGTCTGATTTCTTTATAGTAGTATTTGTCATCTCTGTTACAGACAAATTAGGCAATTAGTCCTTACATTCCAACACTTGAAACTGAGGTAATATTTCACCTATGCCTAGAATAGTTTATAAACACAGTTTACCCTTTAACAGAAACAGAATTGTAAAGTAACAGAATTTACTGGTCAGTTTCAGTTCTGTAACATACTGTCAGCATTGTCACTCTACCTTGGTAAAAGATTTTGATGGTAACAGAATTGAAAATTTAAATTTGTTTAGCCAAAAACTCCACTTGCTATCATAAATGCTAAGAACACTTGGCACTGATGGAATCATGATTAAAATATTTTAAATAACCTAATGTATGATCACTTACAAATTATGTTTTTCTTTAGATATTGTGGTAACAGTTTTGATGTTCTACAAAATATCTCTTGGTGTAAAAACCTTTTAGGGGAAAAAAAAATTCTCACAGAGAGAACAGAATTTTCAGTGCTTCAGAACTTATCAGTGAGGGAAAGTGAAATCATTACCTCTATCTTACATAGTTGTGTAAGAGATAATTCAATCAAATTAATTAAACAATTTAGTTCACCCAAATATTTAAATTAGCCCATAAACTCACCCTCAAGGCATCCTAGGTGTATATGATTTTTCTTCTTTCAGACGAATTTATATTAAAAATTGTCTTTGATCTTTCAAGCTGTTTAATGGCAGTCAGCAAGTGCTGTAGTGATTCACTCATAGAAAGTCATATACATCTAGGATACCTTAATGGTGAGTAATGTATGGGCTAATTTTCATTTTAGGGTGAACTACTCCTTTAAGTTGTTCCTCTTGTGCACCATGTTAAAAACCTAATGTTTTGTGTATAATTAACTATTTCCGTACAATTGTTGTTAGGAATTTCAAGTAAATAATGTTGGCTGTACTGCACTGAACCAAACTGGCATTACTGCATAATGTATATGCTTGTAATTGCCGTACATGTCTATTGTTGTGTTGTCACTCATCTCTCCAGCCCCCAGTTTTGGGTTAGTTGGTGCACTGCTGTTTTTCTGCATTGTTTCTGACTTCTGCTGTTATCTCATTAGCAAATGTAATTGTGACAGTGGTCGCTATTGCACCCTCTGTAATTATCAGTGACTTTAACGATTTAAAAAGATGCAGAAGATCATTATCTTAGATCCTAGTGGTATAATGGATAATTTAAGTATTTTGCTGCATGAAAATGTGCCCAATTTAAAAAATGGAAGAAAATTATTTCACATTCTTTCCTGTGAATCTTATAGTCTTTGAGTTCACAAGGAATTAATCAGATGGAAATGAAATCCTTCAGTGTTAAATGTGCTTGTACGAAGTTAAAATGCATTTCATTATTCCATGGGATTAACTCTTTTACAGTACTCAAGGAGTTGTAATATAAATGGAGAAATCCATTTGTTAGTATTTCAAAGTCTAGTTGTTTTCTAGAGTCTCCAAATCATTAGGTGCTAGTAATATATAACACTTGTATTAAGACTGGTAAAGAGCCTTTCACACCAGGTAGTTATTAGGAAATCAGTTATAGCTACTACCCGCCAGGCTGCATTTTCACCGCCAGTAGTAACTTTGAATTACCGTGAGCCATTAGACAGCGGCATCATGTAAGCATTCCACAACGTCAACAACTGGGGGTTGGAGGATGAAGAAGTGTCTGGAATTTGGCATTGGTACATTTTTTGCTGTTTTCCATGTTTGTGGACTAAGTTCATGGAGTTTGTATGTAAACTTTGCATTTACACAGCTTTTTAAAAATGGCGGGAACCGGTGTTCCGTATAGCATGTGTTTAACCAATCAATGTGCAATTTACGTACACTTGGTACACAATGTACAATGCACACTTATGTTATCTGGGGATCCGCAGGCCAACAAAGAGGCTTGGAGTAACCTGCGGAAGGGCATCAGAGAGACAAAATGCAGGTAGAAGCAATACATTGAGGAATACTTCAACAGTAACAACTCCAGATGTATGTGGCATGGAATAAAAACTATCACTGGCTATAAGGACAACCACACAGTTGCAAACACCACAGACAGCACACAGCCAGGCACTTTAAACAAAACCTTTGCTCGTTTTGACCACCGTGGAGAGACAAGACTTCACACTGTTTTACCAAAGGGAAACAACCCAATAGTCCCACACCAGCACAAGTTCAGATCCACACTATGCAGAATCAATGAGAAGAATCAACGGGAAGGATCCTTAAGGCCTGTGTGGACCAGCTAGCGGGTATATTTACCACCATCTTTAATCTCTCACTTCTGCAATTCACAACTCTGACAATTATTCCAATACCAAAGAAAAGCACAGTGAATTGTCTTAATGACTACCAACCAGTTGCACTAACCCCCATTATAACTAAATGTTTTGAGGGACTCATCCTCTCTCATATGAAAGCTTCCATCCCTACTGACCTTGATCAACATCAGTTTGCATACCGAGCAAATAGATAGATGAATGATGCAGTCATTACAGCTCTCCGCACAGTGCTTACTCACCCGGACAAGGGAAACAACCATGTAAGAATGATATTTATGGATTTCATCTCAGCTTTTAATCAAGTCAGCCCACATAAACTGTGTTCACACTCATCATGAACACTGGCACACCACAGAGGACTCCTTCCCCCTCCTCTAATAATTTTGGATTTCAGAAAATCTAAGCACACGGAGCACTCTTGTGACGATCGTGACCCAGTGAAACACAGGGAGAGAAAGATCCAATTGCAGGTATGTTTTTATTGGGGTAATCCAAAATCGTAATCCAAACAAACCGGGGTCAAAACCAGAAAACAATCCAAACAGACAAACCAAGAAATAACGGGAAGGGAACAGGAATGGTAAGAGGAACAGGAACTCGGAATGCAAGGGACTCGGAATACGAGAAGACTGGGTATGGAAGGAAACGGAAGGAAACATAAGGAAAGGACTCCAAACAGACAACAGGAAAAGACTGGTAAATATAGGGAGGCTAATGACTAATTAGTGAAGAAACCTGGTGCAATTAACAGGAGTGCAATTACTGTGATGAAGGGACAAGGCTAGTGGGAATTGTAGTGCCTACGGTGAGGTGCCTAAGGGGAAGTGAGCCCACTAGTGGACACCCAGGGAAACAGAGACCAGACAGCGTGACATTACCCCCTCCTCCACGGAGCAGCTTCCAGATAATCCACCCGAACCCAAGAAGAAACCAAATACACAAAGAGACCAGGAGGGAGGTGGAGCGGCGGAGTTCCAGGGGGAGGGACTGAGGGCCAGGTAAAATGGGGAAACAGAGACAAGAGGACCAGGTAAAATGGGGAAACAGAGACAAGAGAACCAGGTAAAATGGAGAAATAGAGACAAGAAGTGCAAACACAAAAACAAGGAGCCCAGGAGGGAGGTGGACCGGCGGAGGATCAGGGGGAGGGACGGAGGGCCAGGTCCAAAGATGGAAAAGGGCAGAAGAGAAACAAAAATGAAAACAAAACTACAACAAACACAAGTCCAGGAAGGACATAACATGAAGCACCGCATCCGTGCGGTCGGGACAGAAGCCCACCCAGGCGTCGCAGAAGACCACCACATCCGTGCGGTCGAGACAGAAGCCCACCAGGGCGGCGCAGAAGACCACCACAGTGGGATCGAATTAACAGGAGAGCAAGTCTGGTTAGGCAAGTCTGAAACAGAAAACATGAACAAGTTAAGGGTAGCCTCCGTGGCAACGACAGGATCAGTCGAGTGCTCAGAGTTCGGCTGAGACGTGACGAGGCTCTGGAAGTTCAGCAGAGACGTGGAGAGGCTCTGGTAGTTCAGCAGAGGCGTGGAAAGGCTATGTTAGTTCAGCAGAAACGTGGGGAGGCTCTGGTAGTTCCACAGAGACGTGGAGAGACTCTGGTAATCCCATGGTGTTTAGACTGGATTAGGTGACTAGCCCTGACTCTGGAAGGTTCACGAGCACCTGACTCGACTCTGGAGAGTCCACGAGTACCTGACTTGACTCTGGAGAGTCCACGAGCACCTGACTCGACTCTGGAGGGTCCACGGGAACCTGACTCGACTCTGGAGGGTCCACGGGAACCTGACTCGACTCTGTAGGGTCAACAGGAACCTGACTCGACTCTGGAGGGTCAACGGGAACCTGACTCGACTCTGGAGGGTCAACGGGAACCTGAATCGACTCTGGAGGGTCAACGGGAACCTGACTCAACTCTGGAGGTTCAACGGGAACCTGACTCAATTCTGGAAGGTCCACAAGCACCTGACTCGACTCTGGAGGGTCAACTGTGGCTGTCATTCTGTGCAGAGGCGCTGGACAAGCAGCAATCTTGTGCCATGACTCTGGACTGGCGGCCCTCTTGGGCCGTGGCACTGGACCGGTGGTCATTTTGGGCAGTGGCGCTGGGCCGGCGGCCTTCCTGGGCAGTGGCGCTGGGCCGGCGGCCATTCTGCACAGCGGCGCTGGGCTGGCAGCCATCTTGTGCAGTGGCGCTGGCTCGGCAGACGTGCGCTTCCTCTCCCCTCTCCGTCCGCCATGGTGAGACGGCGGCTCCGATCTGTCCCACACGAGCCCCAGGTCGAAGGGGTACATGGTGGAGAGCGATGCCGGACTTCCTCTCGACCACTAACTCCTCTGCGACCTCCCCTGGTCCCACGAAAAACGACCAGGCGGGTTCCCTAAAAAAAAAATTCCTTCTATCCCGCTCGGTGGATGGGGAGGAAACATCAAAGAACATACCGCTGGATCTTAGTGGATGGAGTCCTTCTGTGACGATCGTGACCCAGTGAAACACAGGGAGAGAGAGATCCAATTGCAGGTATGTTATTATTGGGGTAATCCAAAATCGTAATCCAAACAAGCCGGGGTCAAAACCAGAAAACAATCCAAATAGACAAACCAAGAAGGAACAGGAAGGGAACAGGAACGGTAAGAGGAACAGGAACTCGGAATGCGAGGGACTCGGAATACGAGAAGACTGGGTATGGAAGGAAATGGAAGGAAACATAAGGAAAGGACTCCATACAGACAACAGGAAAAGACTCGTAAATATAGGGAGGCTAATGACTAATAAGTGAAGACACCTGGTGCAATTACAACCTGAATTCCAGAAAAGTTGGGACGTTTTTTAAATTTTAATAAAATGAAAACTAAAGGAATTTCAAATCACATGAGCCAATATTTTATTCACAATAGAACATAGATAACGTAGCAAATGTTTGAACTGAGAAATTTTACACTTTTATCCACTTAATTAGCTCATTTAAAATTTATTGCCTGCTACAGGTCTCAAAAAGAAGCAGAGTCTCTCAGAAGTAAAGATGGGCAGAGGCTCTCCAATCTGTGAAAGACTGCGTAAAAAAATTGTGGAAAACTTTAAAAACAATGTTCCTTAACGTCAAATTGCAAAGGCTTTGCAAATCTCATCATCTACAGTGTATAACATCATCAAAAGATTCAGAGAAACTGGAGAAATCTCTGTGCGTAAGGGACAAGGCCGGAGACCTTTATTGGATGCCTGTGGTCTTCGGGCTCTCAGACGACACTGCATCACTCATCGGCATGATTGTGTCAATGACATCACTAAATGGGCCCAGGAATACTTTCAGAAACCACTGTCGGTAAACACAATCCGCCGTGCCATCAGCAGATGCCAACTAAAGCTCTATCATGCAAAAAGGAAGCCATATGTGAACATGGTCCAGAAGCGCCGTCGTGTCCTGTGGGCCAAGGCTCATTTAAAATGGACTATTTCAAAGTGGAATAGTGTTTTATGGTCAGACGAGTCCAAATTTGACATTCTTGATGGAAATCACGGACGCCGTGTCCTCCGGGCTAAAGAGGAGGGAGACCTTCCAGCATGTTATCAGCGTTCAGTTCAAAAGCCAACATCTCTGATGGTATGGGGGTGCATAAGTGCATACGGTATGGGCAGCTTGCATGTTTTGGAAGGCTCTGTGAATGCTGAAAGGTATATAAAGGTTTTAGAGCAACATATGCTTCCCTCCAAACAACGTCTATTTCAGGGAAGGCCTTGTTTATTTCAGCAGGACAATGCAAAACCACATACTGCAGCTATAACAACAGCATGGCTTCGTCGTAGAAGAGTCTGGGTGCTAACCTGGCCTGCCTGCAGTCCAGATCTTTCACCTATAGAGAACATTTGGCGCATCATTAAACGAAAAATACGTCAAAGACGACCACGAACTCTTCAGCAGCTGGAAATCTATATTAGGCAAGAATGGGACCAAATTCCAACAGCAAAACTCCAGCAACTCATAGCCTCAATGCCCAGACGTCTTCAAACTGTTTTGAAAAGAAAAGGAGATGCTACACCATGGTAAACATGCCCCGTCCCAACTATTTTGAGACCTGTAGCAGAAATCAAAATTGAAATGAGCTCATTTTGTGCATAAAATTGTAAACTTTCTCAGTTTAAACATTTGCTATGTTATCTATGTTCTATTGTGAATAAAATATTGGCTCATGTGATTTGAAAGTCTTTTAGTTTTCATTTTATTAAAATTTAAAAAACGTCCCAACTTTTCCGGAATTCGGGTTGTAACAGGAGTGCATTTACTGTGATGAAGGGACAAGGCTAGTGGGAATTGTAGTGCCTACGGTGAGGTGCCTAAGGGTAAGTGAGCCCACTAGTGGACACCCAGGGAAACAGAGACCAGACAGCGTGACAACTCTGCCCTCTATGTTGGAGAGGAGGTATATATGGAGAGGAGGTAGAGAGGGTAGAAAGCTTTAAATTCCTTGGACTTCATATCTCTGCTGACCTCACCTGGTCTATGCACATCTCCCAACCGCTGAGCAGACAACAGAGACTTTACTTTTTCAGGAGGTTGAAGCACGCCAGGCTGACTTTAAACCTACTGACCAATTTCTCCCATTCAGCCATAGAGAGTCTGCTAACCTATTGCTGCACAGTGTGGATCTCCATCTGCACAGAAGAGAATGTCTAGGTTATGTACAATATGTAACCCTCGTTCCCTGAAGGAAGGAACGGAGACGTTACATCAGAAAGAGACTGATGAATAGGGTCTCAGCCGAGAGCCCAATCACCTTTGAGTTTGTAACAAAATGAGCCAATGGTACACATTTCCGTTCCCTCCTTCAGGAAACAAAGGGTTACATACGTAAACTAGACATTCCCTTTCAGTCGGTCACGTTCTACGTTACGTCTGAAAGAGACTGACGAATGGGGTCCCTTGCAAAACGCCACATGGCTGTCTTCCAGTGACCCGTGTGAGTGATAGTACCCTGTCGTGAGGCCAGCACGAATGAGGGCCTTTACATGACACAGAATGCACTGGGTAGCATATTCCAGCTGGACGTATGCTAGCAGGCTGCCTGCTCATATGAGGACTTACAAAGGCAGGCATCAACCGATAAGTGGTGATACCGCAGTGTGGAAGGTTCAACGACAGAGCTGGCAAGGTGCTTGCCATTGGAAAGACACACGCTATGAAGAAACTTATTGTGTAAATACACACGTGGGATTGCCCAACAAAGGGAAATCACAACACATGGAGGCACCCAGTCCCACACAGGGCCGACCAAAGGGCATGCACACAAGTGCTGGACATCAACAGTGCTGGAGGAACCCAGGGTTCTGACCTGAGGAACTCACCTGAGGAGAATAGCCCACGCATCCAGTCCATGGAGTGGAATGCACAGCAAGCAGATTGACACCGAGCAGGTCCTTACTGGCCCGAAGGGGCGAGTACCCGGGAGGACATGGGCTCTACACAGAGATTATTAAATCTTGCAAATGCGCCAGCGCCAAGGAGGAGGCTACACTCCTAGTTGAGTGAGCTCTCACCCCTAGGGGGCATGGCAGGTCTTCAGCCTGATAAGCCAGGACAATATCATCCACTATCCAGTAGGATAACCTCTGCTTGGAGACAGCCTTTCCCTTCTGCTGGCCTCTGTAACAAACAAAGAGCTGGTCTGAGGTCCTAAGGCACTGAGTTCTGTCTATGTAGGTGCGGAGTGTACGTACTGGACAGAGCAGCACCAGGGCTGGGTCTGAAAACCAGATCCCTGTGCTCACAAAACAGTGCTCGAAGACATGGACACCGCATTGCCTCAGAGGAGCCAAGGCTCCCTCTGCGACCTTCCAATAAGACACGGAGAGACAGGGCCAACCTGAATAGGAGACACTTGAACTGAAATGCCTGCCTCTCGAAAGCAAGCTGAAGAAACATTCTGTGTTGAAAAAGAATGGAGACATGAAAGTACGCGTCCTTCAGGTCGATTGCTGCAAACCAATCGAACGGACTAATGCATTCGAAAATGCGTGTTAGCATCTTGAACGGAACGGTCTGTGAAGAGCTCGTTTCAAGGCACGCAAGTACAGGATTGGCCATAACCTACCTGTTTTCTTGGGTACTATGAAGTAGGGACCGTGAAAGCCAGACTTCATGTTGACTTTCGGTGGGAGGGACCGGCTCTACCGATCCCTTTGCCAGCAGGGTCGCGACCTCCGTGCGCATGACTGGAGCATCCTTGCCCACCATCATTGCGCAAACACCCCGAAACCTGGGGGGACACCGGGTGAACTGAATCGTGTAGCTGAGCCTGAGCCATTCGGATGAGCCAGCGGGATGGCCTGGGGAGCTCTAGCCAGGCTCCCAGAAACCAATCCAGTGGGGTCAAGGGAACTACAGGCGTACCCACAGTGGGGCAGCGAGTTGGAACAGACAGCCCCAGCATAGGAGGCATAGAATCCCTTAGCGTGGGCGGAGTGCGAGCACGCATCTGATTCCGAGTGGCTGCGCCGCCCTTCTGCGGCCATCTCCTCGCTGCGGCCGGGTGAAGGCTGCTGCTGTGGCTGAGTGGGTGTGGAGGAGACCACAGGGGGGCGCCCTTGGAGATGAGCAGGCAGAGGTGGCTGTGTCGGCAGTGTGGAGGCAGCAGTGGGCTGCCGGGGCAGGATGTGATTGATGGCCTCAGACTGCTTCTGGGCGGCAGAGAACTGCTGGGAAAAATTCTCCACCACGTCGCCGAAGAGGCCAGCCTGGGAGACCGAGGAGTTAAGGGGCCTTCCTTATGTCTGCCAGGTTTAGCCATAGGTGGCGCTCTGGAAAGGGTAGAGGATTCCACTCAAGCCGATACATTCAGCTGCCCGGGAAAGCACGGCCGTCAGCTCGGGATCAGACTCGGGCAACGCTGGCACTCCTGAGGGATGCAATGCAGCCAAATCCTCATCTCCCGAGGACTCAAGCCCTCGGCGGCGATCGACATTAGGTCTTACTCCCGATCCCCGAATGAGATGTCAGGAGCCAGAGAAAGTTTCAGCAAACTCATCCGGAAACTCAACCGGCTGCGGTGTTTATGAGGGGGGTGTGGCCTGAGGAGGCTGGCTCGTCGGGGAAGCCCACATCGTAACCCTCAGATCACCCTGGCCACCAGCCGAAGTAGCTTTCTTACAAGAAGAGGAGCTAAGAACGGGGTGTAGCAGAGGAGACTCTATACCTTTTAAGGTAATCAAGTCTCGATCTTAATGCCGAGATGGTCATGTCCCCGCAATGAGAACATGAGTCATCCATGAACGCAGTCTCAGCGTGTTGAAAGCCCAGACACGTGACACAACTATCGTGGCCTCATGAGGAGCCATATATCGACCGCACCCAGAAACTCACAGGCGGAATGACATCTTTAAAAAGATGCAAACTCAACCCATTTACTCTTTTAGAGATAGAAAAAGCTCTTTCAGTGGTGCTGAAGTGCTCAGGGGAACGCGGGTGCTGAATGCAGGAAGCCCAGACGAACCGTTGAATCGCGCAGTCACACAAACACCAGCTGACTCGCTTGTAAACACTCCGGTGAAAGCAGCAAGCAATGTGCTTGCATTTTAAAAGACCCCACTCACCCTACCTTCGGCAAGAAGATATAGACTATTAAAATCCAGAACAAACAGACAGAAAAATAGCTTTTTTTCAGGAAGCTAGATGCTTAAATACATAACTCCACTTCCTTTGAAGACTTGTGCGATAAACCCCTACCCTAACAACGTGCAATAATCCTTCCCCCACTAGATTACTGCACTATTACATCTTGCACTACCTCACTGTACTTCCTTGCAGTAATTATATTCTTAAATTTATATTTTTGTATGTATGCCTTTGTCTTGAACGTTGCTCTCTGTTTATAATGTCTACTTCTCTTGTTTATAAACACTCACACTCTGTCTGTTACCTGCTAATCTGAAGAGCTCCTAAACTGTATTTTGTTGCTGACAATAAAGTTATATTACAGTTGTATTACATATCTAATCATCAATTGCCAGTATATTAACTCCTTAGTAAGGCACAGAAACACATTTTGAAGAATTTTCAAATGAAGAACCCAGGATCTTTGAAAAAGTTTGCAGTGGTGACAAAGTTTTCTTTTACATACTGTAAATCCAAAATAAATTGTACATCCTTGCATTTTCTGTAGTTTGCATTGTGCAAGTGCAAAAATTGCATAATGGCAAAACATCTACAATGATTTAATGAAATATTTATGAAGTTGTTTATGATACGTGACCACTTTTGAATGGCTGTCAATGGAAAAAGTTACATCATCTACTAGGAAGTGGCCTCTGCATTATGCAAACTGGGCAAACATAGACCTCAGCCAATTTCAAAATTCCATACTTCCCTATTATACATTAGGTGGAAAAAAGGTCTGAATTCACAGAATTCATAAAACAGTAGGTGTAAATAACAGACAATGGACACTTTAACATCCCATTAGGCCACAGAAGATGAAGTGACACAACTGATGGTGTAGGTCACAGGTCAATAACAACATGACAGATAAAGTGCATGTGGATTGCGTTCATACTATATAGAACATACATAGAATACAAATAGGTAGCCCTGTCCCCAAACTCACACCACTGGCAGAGAGTTATCTCCAAGTTTTCTGAATGGCTAACATGCAGGTCGTGCCTATATTCCTACATGCCTAGATTCATTTCTGCAGTTTATAGTCTCTAGGATTCATTTCTTAGGACACCTAACTCAGTGCTATCTATCAGGTAGTAGGAACATTATATGTATGGTATTTAAAAAAAACTGCTTACAGCAGCTTTTAGACAAACCTTCATCCAACATGTATTTTCATGATTTTTTTGTAGAATAATAAGTCAAGCAGTGAACAGCCTTTGAGGATGAAACTGTTTGAATAATTCCACCCCCTGTGCTTTTACAAGCATTGTCACGAAGAACTTTTACTATAAACAGGAAGGCTGTAACTGCAGCAGCACACTGAATAACCCATCTGGCATGTCCAAGGAGCCTTATATAAGCATCTACAAAACATCTGTTTGAGAGGATAAAACCTTGACATCACCCCCAGCACATAAATTCAAAATGAACCATGTTTTCAATCCAACCATTAATCGACACAGACTTCTTTGAACCATCTAAATGTACATTTGATGTCTTTGTCTAAGCAGATTTGATCTCAGATTCCGTGTCGATGCCAAGAACTGAAGGCTTCCCTGAGGTCTTTTAAAGATCCAGCTGTTCTGGATGTCGAACAGAGAACTGAGGAGGAGAAAGAAAGATATGTCAAAAACAACATTTCACTGTTAATGTCTCAATGATGGGTATGGTTTTAATTGTGCAATAATGTGCCCATCTGTGCAGAGAGTGCACTAAATGGCTAAGTGCTGGGAAAGTGTTGGTGTTTGTATTGTGCTGCATAAAGAGAAAGAATCACAAGCAATATTAATCACAGCACAGGAATTTATAGAGCAAAGTGTACATTTATCTAACCCAACGTAATTATCACAGCTTCAGTCCTTAGGTGCTCACTATACAAGCTCTAAGAACTTTGAAGCTACAATAATTAACAGCTAGATCAAGGAACATAGATGCATACTGTTTATAAAGCTTTGTTGTTTTAATCCAAATTAAATGTTTAACTAATTCATTTAAAGCCTGTTTGACCAATAGTGCCAATGCAGCCAGTAAGTGCAAAATTACGAATTAGAAAAAAATAATAATACATGTCTGTGGCGTTATTTTTGTATATAATACATTGTTTCGCATTGCTTGTTGTGTATTTCACAACATTTCAAATGTCCAGTGAGTGGTTGAAAAAGAAAAACGTGAATCTGTCAACACAAGTCATTGTACCCTGAGATTTCAGGAATTTAATGTCCAGTGAGTGGTGAAAAAAGATAATGTTCTTTCCTGTTTAAAAACCAAGTACCACTACCATCTATACTAAACCTTACCCAAATCCTAACTGATAGTATTAACATACGTAAACATACATAAGCATCTGGTTACCAGGTGCACTAATGAGCAAGTTTACTACAATAGAATAGCCATAAACCTGATTGTGTGATGCAAACACCAAAATGTAAGCATAGTATTTATGCTTTCAGATGTAAATCATTCAGGTGCATTCAATAGACAGAGCCGTTGATCACTAACAAGCAAGCTACTATATTCGTTCATTAGATGAATCGCATTCGACTATGAACAGGATATTGCATAACTTGTCATTGTTAGGGTTTTTATTGATGCCATTTATGTTTTTGTTAATACAGCAAATAGCACTTATCAGCTAAATGAATGTAACATGGTGTAACGGATCTGACCCGAATCAGACAAATAAAAGAGTCGATCAGGACTTTGGTTGAAACACGAGCCGGATTCCTCAGAAAGGCAACAGGAAGTCATAAAACATTCTGTGCCACAAGTCCCAAGCAAGATAACCAACCAACCAACTCTTTCACAGAACAGCTTTCAACATTAACACCACTAGAACAATTATTGACAATTTCAATTCGAAGAAGAGATTGTCAAATTTGGGGCAAGTAATTGAGATGCAACGCCGGACATCACATGCAAACCCATGAGAGTTATACACAATATCCTTAAACACTTACCCCACCTAGCAGAACCAGACTGACATTCCTAAGGGGGGCCTTTTAACCTCTGGTCTCCACAGAAATCTTTGTCAGATAATGGCACAGAAAACTGTCTTTTCTACATATATATGGACCAAAATGAACTCAAAAAGACTTTTAAAAGAATATCAGTCCATCGCTTCACTCCATATTCATTTATATGTAACCCACACATTTGACTATCATGTTTAATCACTTACTGTATGTTTTTTTAATAACTATTGGATAGCTTAAGGATACATATTCATGTTTGGTGTGAACGTTTTTGAATCTGTTAGCTTGAAACAGTCCTGACCATCAGTTATTTGTCAAATGTATCATATTCTTGTTATGGGAATCATGTCCAAAATTAGACCCTGCAAGAGCGGGAAAATTCGGACCACATGCTTGATAAAATAACATATGATTTATGATACCCCCGAGCCAAGACAATATCTGATTTGTCAAGACAACATTTGAGGTGTGGCCAACAGGCCAGTTTAAATACTTAGGACACCATAAAATCTCTTAGCTTTTAGCTTGCTTCTTAGCTTCTGCTATTAGTCATGCCTGCTTTTAGCTTTGATTTTGCTATCAGTCATGCCAGTTTTTAGCTATGCTCTTAGCTTTTAGCTTGCTTCTTAGCTTCTGCAATTAGTCATGCCTGCTTTTAGTTTGCTTTTAGCTTTGCTTCTTAGCTTTAGCTTTTAGCCATGCTTTTAGTCATCACTGTTCTTTGAGCGCGGTTCCAGCGTGCTTCGGCTTGCCTGCTGCTACTTAGCCACGATGAGAAGAAACACCACCTACTGTAGTCTCGTCAAATTTGACTTCTTTTCCGTTTGAGAGTTTCGTGTTCTGAGTTAAGTTTTGTAACGCCGTGTGTGACCTCGAGTGCACGTTCAACTTCAACCAGCCACACAACTAAAGAGTTAATGTCTTAAACTACCGATCTTGTTACTGTGCTAATTGATAGTGTTTTCACTATAGTTTGGATATTAATGCTGCGTTCCAGGCAGGTTTTTGAGCCCGTAAGTCATGATTTCAAACCACGACTCACGACTTTATAGCGTTCCAGGCAAGTCACGCCAAACTTCCTGAGCGCAAGCCATTGTAGCTAGATTATTAGTTTTATTGCAATGTTATATTGTCCTAAAATCGTTTTTTTAACTTGCACCACTTGCGTAAACACTGCATCTATAGGCAATATTATCCGTAGAGGCTGCCATTGTTGTTTCGCAGGCTATGTGACGTCAGAGTTCGTAACTCGGAGTACATCTATCTAGTAGAGTTCACGGGTTTGACTGCTGTTCCAGTGCAGTTTCACGGGTAGAAGGTTGGAAAAACATGGGTTACGGGTTGCCTGGAACGCGGCATAATATCCAGCGCAGATTTGATGTTAAACAGCTCGTTCAGTGAATCGCAGGGCGTCTCAGTGATCAGCCGTGAAACAGTGATTCTGTTCAAATTCCCTTTAAAATCGTAAGTGATTCCCTTTGAGCTAAATTGACCTGTTTCCCTTACAATGGCAAAGATGAATGCACTTTTGGAAGTTGAATAAGAGAAATGTCATTTTTAGAATTTTTGTGTTCTGATGTGATAGTTATTCATGTTCTTTTTCATACAAAGTCCGACAAAAGCTGCACCACCACAGCCAATTTTCGACCCGCACAATTCAACTAAACACACGGGGATTTATTTCAATCATAGAGCACCTTAACCCCATCTCCCGCTTCATTAATTAAATGATATAATAAGCCATCGAAACCAAGAAGTATAATAAGAAAAGGACTTATTAATTACATAAACTTAGGAGAAAAGAATAAGAACAAAAGAATAAGCTAATTACCTCAGGTGGGGGAAAAGCCAAAATAATAAACCAAACTCAAACTATCTACCGCATTACACCGCTTTCCTTCTTAAAATAAAGAGCAAAATAAACAACATAGTCTTACCTCCCTGCTAACCTCAAAACAGGAGAAAACGGAGGAAAAACAAAACAGAAGCACCCACCTCCCTACATACGTCTCCTTTTGTTACATTGTTGATTCAACAATTTTCACATTATGAACACAAGCAAGGCTTCGAATAGCGCCGATGGTACAAGGCTTAGAAGAAAGCTTAAAGTACACCACGAAGCCAGGAGAGAGGAGAGCTCGTGGAGGAAACATCCAATCACGCTTAAATCAAAGCAGCCATGCCACTTCTGACGTCATCGTAATGCCGTGCACCTGTACTCGCTCTAACAAGTGAAGTGAAGTGAAGTGACATTCAGCCAAGTATGGTGACCCATACTCAGAATTTGTTCTCTGCATTTAACCCATCCGAAATGCACACACACAGAGCAGTGAACACACACACACACACACACACACACTGTGAGCACACACCCGGAGCAGTGGGCAGCCATTTATGCTGCGGCGCCCGGGGAGCAGTTGGGGGTTCGATGCCTTGCTCAAGGGCACCTAAGTCGTGGTATTGAGGGTGGAGAGAGAACTGTACATGCACTCCCCCCACCCACAATTCCTGCCGGCCCGGGACTCGAACTCACAACCTTTCGATTGGGAGTCCGACTCTCTAACCATTAGGCCACGACTTCCCCACAAGCGCCGCTAAAAGACAAAGAGAGAGAGAGAGAGAGAGAGAGAGAGAGAGAGAGAGAGAGAGAGAGAGAGAGAGAGAGAGAGAGAGAGAGAGAGAGAGAGAGAGAGAGAGAGAGAGAGAGAGAGAGAGAGAGAGAGAGAGAGAGAGAGAGAGAGAGAGAGAGAGAGAGAGAGAGAGAGAGAGAGAGAGAGAGAGAGAGAGAGAGCCACAACAAAAACCACATACACAATACAACGGAAAAATAACATCATTCATCAAAATCATTACATTAAACAACGTAACATGATGAAATGTAATTTTATTGCTGTAAATAATTTACAGAACAAGATGACCCACTGTATTCAGTTAAGAAGCGATGACTGATGAATGTATTTTTAGTCCAATGCCTGTATATAACATTAGTATTGACCAAGTTCAGAGGCTGTCATATGTGGATCAACTTGCGATGTTGTGTATTTTCAGTTTCGATATGAAAAATAACTTTTATATTGATTCAATCGATTTATTGTATTTTGAAAAAAAAAAGTATAATAAAAAAATCAAAACCTGGATTTTATTTTTTTTATGTTATTATAAGCTAAAGATGCTATGTGAAAGTTTGAAACAGAAAGTAGTGTTTTTTTTATGTTGCCAGTTTCTTGGTAAAGAAAACACATATTTATTGAAATTAATCAAAATAGATTATTTTTACTCTTAATATATTTCATTAGTATTATTATTATTATTATTGTATGTTGACTAGGGATTAATAGAAGCTGTTACTTTACAGTTAATATTGCAGAAGGAACACCTTTTTACAAGGTCTCTAGACTATTAATTTAAGTCTTTAGGGAACTTAATGGAAGCAAGTGATAGAAATCTGTGCTTCAGTAAGATGTTGGCAAGTGACAGTAGGCCCAGTCAGCCTGATCTCACAGCAATTCGTACATATTTTACGAGGTGGCTAATTCGTATGAATTTGTAAGACCTCATTCATGCAAATTCATACGATTTGTGCTAAGTATTTTATGAGTCACTGGGGTCTAGACAAATCGTACAAAATTGTTTTGTACAAATTAGCCACCTCATAAAATACGTACAATTTGCTCATGAGATAGCATTGGCCCAGTCTATGTCAGACTATAATGCCTGAAAATCATAACGTTGCATTTAGTCAAAGTACTAATCACAAAACATATGTTCTATGGCTACATTTGCCCACAGAATTTAAAGTTGCAACATCTACAAAAAATCTTGATCTCTTGGTCAAGTCTAGTTGCTTTTGTATAGTAAAGGTCTAAACATCTGAAGATTCTCTGAAGGTTAATCAATTGAACATTGATGGTATTGTGAACACGGATCTTCAAGTGAACCTCTTTTTCATGCTGACCTTCTTTATGTGCAATTTCTCCATTAATGTGTCCTGAAACAAGTAGCGATTTCCCCTTGAAATTAGTATTAGGTGCCACTTAAAGCTAGGGTTAGGGCCCCCTTGCATTACAGTGGAAGAGTCTGGAACTTGTTTAGCCAAGAAAAACAGTGCAATGCCAAGGACAAGGTTAAAAAGAGTCTCACATACGTCTGGCTGCAGTGGGAGTAGAGAAACCTTTCTTACAAAGGTTCAAAAAAGGAACCACATAACTCTTCCATCTTCTCCTGTTGAAAACAAGATCTTTAGGTATTTCATTTTGCATCAAAGCAAATACATCTGGGTTTCCCTTGGGTTGGACTCTAGTAGAAAGTACTTGAAGTCTTGAGGTTCTTCTAATGACAAGAGTTGCCTGGCTGTCTTTGATGGCAGAATCAAGCATCATATAAATCTCCTGATTTAAGGAAGCAGAGACCTTAGTTGCCTTGGCGTCAATGACAAAAAAGTTTCAAAGATGTGAAAGAGAGACCCCTAATGAGAATGTGTAAATGCATCAACCAACTAGGCAAGTTGGCTAGGCTGGATTACAAATAGACCTGCAAAGCGTGGCCCCTGCACACTGAGAAATAAATACACACATTTACATTTATGCATTTAGCAGACACTTTTATCAAAAGCAACTTACAGTACATTCAGGCTATACATTTTTTACGAGTATGTGTGTTTACTTGGAATTGAACCCACAATCTTTTGTGCTGCTAACAGAATGCTCTATCACTGAGCCACAGGTACACATACATGGCGAGTGTAATTTCCCCAAGTACAACATGATCCTGGAACAACATTCCAATCAACCAATAAGAATTGAGATATAACTTTTCAGAAAATATCTGTTTTAGGCTTATGACCAGAGTTAGGTGCTTCTACACCCTTGTTAATCAGCTATTATTTCTCATTGATTTTAGGAATAAATTACGGGTAGGGTTATGTTTAGGGGTAGGGATTGGGTTAAGTCTATAATTTTGGACAATAATGTTGATCCAGGATCATCAGAAGATGTTGATCCAGGAACATGTCTTACTTGGCCAAATTAAGCGACCACACACACATACACACACACACACACACACACACATATATATCTGTACCTTGGGAAATTTTATGAAATGAAAACATTCCCCAACAACCATTTGACATTGTAATTAATTAAATTAAACTATCCATTTAATTACACGTGGAACAGATGTGAAAGCTTTGGTCAAGATGGAATTCACAGCTTTGACAGCAGAGTCCTGGACAGATTTCAAATCTGCAAGCATTTCTTGCCTCCAGGCCAGGCTTCAAATGTAATATATGTTCCCCTGTGGTTCATGTTGTTAAGTTTTTATTTATTTATTTATTTATTTAATTTTTTTTTCAGAACAGAACAAATGTGTCATCATGCATCTTCAAATTTACCATAAATAAGCTAATTGGTGGGATCTGTCAAGGCCAACTTGTTTAATTGCTGTAAAATGTGTACTTTCAGTGAGCAACGTCATAACATTTCTTTGCTCTGTCATTCACTCTAAGAGTTCATGTAAAATTTCACATTTCTTTCATCAGTACATCAAAGTACAACTGCTTATGAGAATAACCATGTATTATTACCCCAAACTTGAATTATATTGTCAATCGAGTTTTAAAATAACTTCTTTTTTTGTGCACTGAGGCTTCTATACAGTATTCTGCACAGTGCTAAAGGCTGTGTTGATTAGCATTGCATTATAAATAAAAAAACATCATCCTTATGAAAATGCCAGAGACTGAACACAGATAAACCATATACTGTTGTAATTGTGTGTTAAGTGTCTTCACATTTCAGCAGTCAAACATGTCTCATTCAGCTACAGCAGGGTTCATCAATAGGCGGCGAAAATAGAGAAAAATGGCGTCAGGGTAACGTCAGTGTAAGCACGTCACTAGCACGAAAAATCAAACGCAGCATCATTTTAAGCTTTCAGTCTGACAGTGAAAACATGGCGAGTGTGAAGAAAAGAAAAGTGGACACAGAAAATAGGCGATTTAGATGTGAATGGACCGAACAAATTTTTTTGTTTTTTTGCCTGACCATCACAATTCAAAGCCAACTTGTTTGTTATGCACGCAGGCTGTGGCAGTCTGTAAGGCTGATAACATGAACCGCCATTTCATCGCATTGCACAGCAATTTTAACTGCAATTATCCAGAACATTCGGAGAGCCACAAACAGGAGATAACCCAATTGGTGGCAGTTTACAAGCAATCAGTTGCTGTTATGCACAAAACCACATCCATACGGGAGAATGCATCCGCAGCTTACTTACGTGTGGCTTGGAACCTGGCAAAGGCCAAAAAGCCGTTCACAGATGCCGAATTAATTAAAAACTGTGCAATTGACATGGTGGAGGAAGTTTTAAATCACAATGACAAAACTAAGAAAATGGTTGTGGAGCTATTACAGAAGGTGCCATTATCCGACTGCACGGCAACAAGAAGAGTAGAGACATTGGCGGGTAATTGTCTGTCCAATCTTTTATTTGACATAAAGAAAGCAGAAGTCATGTCACTTGCAATAGACTCCTCTTGCGACCGAACTGACGTTGAACAGCTGTCAGTATTCGTCAGATTTTTTTGATGGGGACGTTTTCCGTGAAGAGCTACTTTGTTTGCTGCCAATACAGGGGCACGCAACCGGAGAAATCTTTTTTAACGAACTGATGCAGTTATTTGAAAAGAATGGATTGGATTTAAGCAAAGTTATGTCAGTTGTCACTGATGGGGCTCCGTCAATGGTTGGACATCACAGAGGTTTGATTAGCTGACTAGCTGCTGTCAACCCAGCTCTCATAGCATTTCACTGCATAATTCATAAATCAGTTTTGTGCGCAAAACTGTCTGGAAAAATGAAAGCGACAATGGATACAGTAATGAGGCTGGTAAACTTTATTCGAGTTCTGGTCTGCAACATCGCCTTTTCCGAGCCTTGCTGGAGGAAATGTCAGCAGAAAGGCACGATCTTTTGCTGCACAATGATATCCAATGGCTGAGCAAGGGCCGTGTGCTGGAGAGAGTGTGTAAACTTCAAAATGAACTTTGTTCATTTTTAAGCAGCCTACCAAGCCAAAAGGCAGAGACATTTCTGGGATTTTTGAATGACAGCATAGAGATGGCATACGTGCGTTTTTTGTGTGATATCATGTCTCACCTAAATCAGCTTAATTTGCAATTGCAACGAAAGAACCACAGTATTGCAGACATGTACGAAGCCATCAAAGCTTTTCGTTTAAAGCTGACACTTTTTGAACGCGATCTTCAAGGGAGAAAACTACACTTTCCGCATTTGCAACAACATTGCGTGAAACACCAGATGCGAGAGGACCCGCTAATGCACAACTTCATCACAAGACTGGCAAAGAATTTCGACGAACGATTTGAGAGCTTTAACCTGTCGAGTGAACTCCTTCTCTTCCTAAGACAGCCATTTTCAGTCCCAGCAGATGGGCAATGGACTGCTGAGGCCAAACGCCTGGTTTCAACTTTGGATGAAGCATCTTTGCAGAGATTTTGGACATGTCAAAGTCTGATTTGCTCAGAGAACACCACAAGGCGGCTAGTGTGAGCAACTTCTGGACAAAAGTGGTCTCTCAAGCTAAATTCAAGAACAGCAGAATCATTGCAATGTTCCTTCTTTCAATGTTCCCCTCCACTTACATCTGTAAGTCATTGTTTTCTATAATGAACTTCATCAAGAACCAGGATAGAAACAGACTGTCCAGTGTGCATCTTGATCAGTGTCTCAGGATTGCTACAACAGAATATTGCCCCAAATTCAGAGGTATTGCTTCGGCCAGTCGTTGTCACTTCTCTCATTGAATGGTGAGTACATTCCAGTTAACACAATTTGATCACCATAAAATAAAAATACAAATTCTGATAGGTCTAATAATTTAATCTACAATTAGGGAAAGAGAAGAGAAGAGATCCAGTCTGGAAGTGAACAAGAACAGTTGACTTGGAGGCATAAATGGAGATTTTATTATTATTTTTTTTGTTCATTTGTTTATAATACTTAACATTCAAAGTTATTTAGTATCTGAATACAAAATGTTCTGAATACAGAATGTTCAAAATAAAAGACTACTGAGAAACAAAATGTTCATAATTATATGAATAAAACAGACTACTGAGGGGAAAAAATCGTATATTGTGTATTTATATTGTTCAATCAACAATAAAAACATAAACGACGCAACAATAACAATAATAATAGCAGAGCAAACATTGTGGTCAAAAAAAATTGTGGCCCTTGACTTGGTATTATTGGCAGAATTTGGCCCTTGATGAAAACTAATTGAGGAACCCTGAGCTACAGCAATAGTTGGATGCCTTTGTCCATAAAAGGGATTTCCTGGAAGATCATTTGTCTTATAACTACTATGAGTCTCCCTCGTGAACTGCCTGTGGAATGGCGCCCTCTGGCATCAGGTATGAATGAAACAAATTACATTTGAGAGTTTAGCGCTGTGTACTTTTTGAAATATCATATGTTATTGCTAATACCGGTATATCATGACGCTCCTAATTAACATGATAATGATATTTATTTTTTTAAATATCACAAATTATCGTAAATACTGTTATATTGTGACACCCCTATGTGGAGTGTGTCGCTATACACAGATTGAAACTATTTAAGCTTTTGAAACTGAGTAGTCCCATGTGTTTTTCGTGTATTTTTTTTTTTTAAAAAGGCCAGATTTGACATGCAAAGACACAATTCCTGGTCAAGTGCTGCCACACATGTGCCGGCTTCAACTGGAATTGCTCAGTCACAACATGGCCTCAGTTTTTCCTCTCTTCTCTTGACAGTACATTTTAAACTAATGTAACTTAAATTGCTGAGTTACTGCCTTGTATCCATATCCCATTGTCCACTATTTTAATATTTTGATACTCCACTTTAGACATTCAACTACAAGTAACTTTGCAAATAGCCCTTATTCCACTAACTCTAACCTAACAGTCTACTAATACTCTAATGAGAGTTAGTTAGTAAAAGTGGACTAATAAAATAAAGTGTAACCTTGGTCAATTCCTCAAATTTGATTCCAATGTTTGAATAAACACCTACATTGTCTGTTTCCGGCCCCCACTTTATATAAAAGACCAATTATTTATTTATTCGCGAAGTTCATTGAAGCAGTAATAATAATTAATAATAATAATAATATGAGCACCCTTATATACACATACTGTAGTCAGGTACAATAAACTCAAGATTTACAGCGGTGTGATATTTTTAATATGCGAGTCTAATCCCTTATGGTCTCAGAGGAATAATTCTTCACTGCTATGTACTGCATTCCTTTTCTCATATTTATTTAAACAGTATTCAAAGCACTTTCCATCATATTTTTATTACAAGTATGTAATGGGATCTCTGAACAAGTTTCGCAGCTTTAGCAAACCAAAATGCTACCAAATTTCAAACTCAGTGTGTTATAATTGCCAGCTAAAAGTGTGAATAATTGAATAATTGCATTGCATATTATACTCCATAAAGTGTTAATCAGTTAAACTGATACGTAGTCCCACTGAGAAACTACTTAAAAATATTATTAGTGGACTCTATTATTGGGTATTTAATTTTTTACTGCAGAAATAATTCCACATCATTTGTGTTATTGGGATGAATTATACATCAGATTGTGCAGACTTTTGAGGACTTTAAGCAACCAGTTAAAAAATCAAACAAACAGAAAGGTTTATGAGGCCTGTATTTAGCATGTGACATACTCTCATTAGTCTGTCATGGTAATTGACATTCACCTGATTAGTGCACTTCATGTAAGTCACTTTAAGTGTCTGTTGAGACACTTTAGATGTAAACGATGAAGTCAGATTTTCTGGTATCTGTTTTTGCTGACTCTACGGTACACATTTTTAACATCAAATCATAGACTATGTAAAGGCTGCAACACACTTTTATTTTCGAATTTTGCCACAATTTATGGTCCGAACAAATCAATGCTAGTTGCCAGAAGTCAGTAAAAAAAGCCACAAAGTCGGCAAGTGTACGATGCCTAGTGTTTAGTTGAGTTGTATTTCAATAGGACAACATAGGTTCTCTTTCACTCATCCTGGTCAGGATTTATAAACTGCCTGAAATGTCCAGGTCTTGCTGTGTTTTCCAGCTGACATTCTCTCTACACTCCTCATATACGGCAAAGGTATTTGCATTGCTTTGACTGTTCTTTATAGACCCCATGCATGCCACGATTGGTTCAGTTATGTATGACTGCACGCTATTGGTCAAACGACAAAATTTCAACTGATTTTTTTAATTATTATTATTATTTTACAATTTAAAACTCTTAGAACATGGATCTGTTAGATTTCAAAAACATAAAACGTCCAGTTTTGTTGACTTTTATGGTTATTAAATGTTAGCATAGTATTCATGAAATGTTCTTCAATTTGTATTTTTTTTTAAATACGTGTACAGCTAAACAGCCATTTTTATCCATTTGTTTTGGCAACCCTACATTGAGTTTGACCTTAATTTTGTATTTAACAACCACTTTTTTACATTTCTATTAATTCTCAATAAACAGAACTAATCCCAACCTACTCCAAATGTATCTCATTATGAAAGTCAAATGGGCTGCAAACAGCAATTCACATTGACTTTAAAACATTATACAGTAAGGTACTGTCTTGCAGTGTGCTAGGCTTCTAGAAACATCTCATTTACATAATCAAGCCCACAATCCATCTGAATATGCGCTTCTTGCAGCTAGATTGCTAAGTCTTTCCACAGTTCCGCCAACCTTTTTTGCAAGATCTGTGGAGGAGGTATAGTTTAGGTTTAATGATAAACACTGTAAAGACATTGTGAGGGCAATGCGCAGAGCTGTCAGCACTTTACCATATGCAGCTCATTGCAGCCAGTGTATGAATCTAGCAAGTTCTTGCTCCCAAGCCGGTAGTTATAGTTCGGTCTCATGGCTGTTTCCAGCCACAGAGAGCAGAGAGGTTTCATTTTTATAACAGTCATGATTCAAGCTTTCTGAAAGCATAACGTTTTAGGATTTAAATAGTACAAAGTGATATAATGTAATCATAAAATTAACAGGAATCAAAAGAGATTAGCTGTTATTGTAATGTAAATTTTTGCATTTTAGCCATCTTTTCACATTTCAAACTTCAGAAGCAAGTCCTTCGGATCCTACTGTTCATATTTATGTATTGGAAAGCCATTTCTTTAAATGTCATGTTGGTGTTCAGGTCAGAAGGATAGATAAATGTTCAAAGATTCAGTACTATATGGATGACATAATTGATTGGATTGACATGCCTGTGTTGTAAGTAAATATGGCATTTAAAAAATAATAATTCTAACTAATGACCTGAAAGGGAGCAAGTACTAACACTTTATATGTTCAATATGTTTTTGCAGATTATTGGACATTTTAATAAAAATACTAATGGCTGAATACTACATTTCATACCTGGGTATGTCAATATGCACATTATATATATATATATATATATATATATAATTGGCGAACTTCATAACAATAGGTGACCAAATAAACAATAGTTACACATAATCATGTGTAAATCTGTTTGTGAGCTGAATCTCTAAGCAGGGACTAGTTCTTCTGATGTAACATCTGAATGCTGATTTCTTTCTGTTGAGCTGCATATAGGGGCTTTTTTTTAACCTGTGAATGTATTTTTCCCTGCATCAATAAAACCCAGAGCTGTTTATTTTATCCGGGCTATGTTATCTTCTCATATCTCCAGCATCTACGCGCGCGCAATCATTCCCAAAGGTTCCCGCACATCTATCAAGAACAGACAGGCACACGCATCTCCACATCTTGATTACTCCGACTTTATAATGCGGTGAGCGACAAAACATGAAGCTGGATCCCTACAAATACAGCAGGCCTGGAAGCGAGCAACTGGGTGAAATATCAACCGACGTCCCCCGTAACAGATCCCAGGGGAACCGTTGGGCGTCAATGGAAGGTATATTACGATAATGGCCTGGTTCTCATTCCAATTAATGGCTTTTATCTGTGCTGAGGTTGAACCGTGGTGGCATATTTATGCAAATCAACTCCTGAAATCCCATTATCTGTGGCTTTTCTTTATCTGATAATTCGATGGTGCCGGGTTTGATTAAAACTCAAAATTTATGTGAGAGAGGCCTTACATGCATGTTCCAGCTCGGAAATGGGATTTTCTATAATACCTGAGGCATAATATGAAGTAGGAGTATTTTAAAAATACAATAATGGTTGAAGTATTTTTGAGTGGAGGATTTACTGAGGCCTGTATGTCTTAGTCAGATCAGCTGTAACCTCATGTGGACCTCGTTCTGTTGAACAGACAAAGCTTTGACACGGCATTTCATCCCAGAAATCTGCTGACTGACCAAAAGAGCTCATTCAACTAACTAAAGTGAAGAGACATCATACAAGTGGCCGCAGAGCTTCAGTGCAATGGCAATGATTTCTGCTTTCAGGATGAAAGTCCGAAATATTTTCTTTGAAAATTGAACAATTTCGCACAACCACAATTTTTCTCATTACGGTAATGGAATAAAAATATTTCACTACTGTAAAGCACTTCATAAGCTAGTATATATATTTTTTTTAATCAAAAAATATTTTTTTGTTGTACTGTTTAATTGTTTCCATTCTTTTAGGAAGTTCTTATTACGCTGTTAATTTTTCTAATAAGTTTGTTTTTTGTTAGTTATTTGATGCTATAAAAACAGGGTGTGGTGTCATGATCGTGTGCTCGTTTTCGATTGGGTCTGCTGGACTTTGGGCGGGACTTAGAAATGCGAATCCAGCCCATGATCTCTACTGTGCAGATTCAGGCTCCAAATCACATCATTGATGCAAGATGACAGTGGCCATAATCTGGGAAATTTTGGCTTTGATTATCTATTTTACAGACAAATAAATGTATATTTGACAGTTTTCCCAGAAATAATGGGTCTCATCCAGAAATAATAACGTATTCGTATTCACACACACAGAATAACTTCAAGAAAAATTTCTGTAGTTTCTAATGTTAATGAATTTGGAGTATTCTAAATAAGCAAATGCTTGTCTGAGGTATGTAATTTGCGTAAAACACACCCATACTATCTCCATGTACGAGCTTTCCATCCAACTTTGCATCTCACACTATAATACACATAAAAATATAAGATGCAATACGCATATAGAAATGTTAATAAACATGTTTATGCAGAAAAGCAACGCAAGTATGTTTATGTTTATAATGAGATTCGTACACTGATTGTGCGCACAAATTTGCGCATGGTACAATAAGTGAATGTTCCATTCCACTTCATAATTTTTCAACTACTGAAACAAACAAACAAACAAAAATGTAATTGTGACTCATCTTGCAATTACGACTTTTTTTTCTCAGAATTGCGAGAAATAAAGTTGTAATTAAGGGAAATAAATTAGCAATTTCAATGAATAAAATTCAGAATTGTGAGATGAAAACTCACAATTCTAACTTTATTTCTCACCTTTTTCCCCCTTTGGGTAGAAAAAGATTTGGCAAGTTTATCATCCAATTATAAATAATTGTAGTTAGAATTGCAAGAGGTAAACTCACAATCTGTGTGAGCTGGCCCTAATGTTGTTTTTTTTTTTTTTTTAGTTTTTACACAAAAAAAGTGACAATAACTGGTTGCTTTTGTGTCATACAGAATAAAGATAGTCATACAGGTTTTTTGTAACAAAGTAATTTTAGGATGCTGTATATCCAGATCTGAGAAAGCATCTCCTTTTGACCCGCTAAACACCTGTGACCTGCCAGCTCCCTAGTCCACCCTTTCCATAAATTCCCAGTTAATATGGACCAGATCCAATATCCACAGTCATCTTGACTCCTGCCAGGCCAAGCTGTGCTCACTGTGATTGATTAGCACAAGTCCTTTGCTTTAGCATGGCCTCTGGGCCAGGCAGGTGGCTTCAGCTCCCAGAGTCTCATACATATCTCTAACACACACACACTTGTTGACACTTTATTGCCACAGTGGTCAAAATCCCTCACAACTGTGCATATATGCAGCTGGAGGTGATCTTTTCATGCATTGTTAGTTTATGATGTGGCATATTTCTGCGCTTCATGGCTCAGGAAGTGTCAGCGGTGTCAGGCCGGTTTCATGAAAAGGGTTCACATCAGTGCTCATAATTCATGTCATAATTCATGCGGTTTCAATTAATTAATTTATTTTCTTAGTAATTTAAGAAATGTATTTACAAAACAAATAAAAAAATGCCAATGGTAGGGCTGCCCATTTTACTTACTGTAACTGTTAATTTAGTAAAATTAATTATTATATAATAAATAAATAAAATCTCACAAATTGTGACTGTATAAGTTGCAACTGCTAGTTTATATCTCACAATTCTCACTTTTTCTCTTTTTTTTAAATAATTGATATGAATAAATTCATTTTATTCATTTTAATATGCATGTCAAATTTTATTTTAATAAGAGATCATTAAAAATAAGAAAATATATAGTAGTTTCTTAAAAATATTATGAAAAATTTGCATATCTAAAAACCTTAACACTGATTTGCCAAAAATAAAAAAATAAATAAAGAAAGAAAAAAAAAGAAAAAGAAATTATAAAAGAAAGAGAAAAGAAAATTAAAATACTCGGCAGTGCCACCGCTACAATGAATAATAACTAAATAAATGAATGTAGGAATACCTTATGGGGGAAATAATAATAATTAATTCCAAATAAACAGCAAGTAATGTTGAATTACACATTAAATTTTGAAGTGGAAAGACTAAAAAATATTTTTCTTCTTGTAAACACTCTTGTAAAACATACAGAAGTGTAAGGGTTAATTAGAATTTGATAAACTGTAGTTTCCATGGATCTAGACTCTAAACAATTTTAAACTGATTATGTTTTGCAAAAAGTTTTACTAAATATATACAATTATTCTAAAATGTGCCTTATTTCTACAAGACTTGACTCCACTGGGCTTTTTCAAGGCAAGTCTTAAATTAAAAATCTCCCAGTTGACTTCAATTTTTTTTTTTTTTTTATCTCCACACATAGTCCCTCAGCACTCAGATTGGAGTTAAAAGACTGGGTTGAATTAATTATTTCTATCCATCCCGAGAAATCCTCAACATCTGCTGAGTGAAAGTCTCTTCCTTCCCTATTCCCTATTTCCATTACACAGAGTAAAACAAATGTTTAAAAAAAAATAAATAAATGAATAAAAAAACACATCTGTTAATTGCACATCTCCTCTATAGCACTTTCAAAACTCTTCTGCTTGACTTTTATTTAACCTCCTGAAAAAACTCTTATTTAATATCCCAGCTCTGGTCTCTTCACTGGTTACCTGTAAACGCTTCAGATGAGCTTTTATGGCTTGCAGTGGCCTGTTCCTGCACTGCTTTTTGTCCATCGAACTGTACAACCAGACCTATGTATAGAAAAACCAGCTACTACTGACTGCTTAAATCCAACATCCCTAAAAATGATCATCACTTGTTCAGCAATGGATCCTCAGCAGTGAATGGGTGCCGTCAGAATAAGAGTCCATCACAATAATCCACGCGACTCCAGTCCATCAGTTAATGTCTTGAGGAGGAAACAACTACATGTTTGTAATAAACAAATCCATCATTACGGTGTTTGAACTTTAACTTCTCGCTAGAATCCAAATTATATGCCCACAAAATTGCCAAAATATTGCTAATGTGAACGCAATTTAATTCACCAAACAGAAAAATGTATGCAAGATTTACTACCAATGATAGAAAAGAGGGCTCACCAAGATCCTTCAAAAAATTAAATCTGTAGTTTCGCAGAAACGCCTCCTAGTGCTAATAATACAATGACTTGACGACCTAGCAATTTAAATCGCTGTCATTGTGAACACAGTTGTTGCTGGAAGGAGGTCTCGAATTTCAGGCTTAACAAAACTCTTCAGCATTTCGAATGCAAAATGTAAAAGCCAAACACAGCAACACCCACACAATGCTAAGATCCAATCACATTCTGACTGCAGTTGCTTTAGCATAAACACAAAGACTCAATGCATTCAAAATAACATATTCTAATTCAAATAGCTTTAAGCACATTCAATGTTTTTGCCTGTTCTGTGCCAGTTCTGTATCCCCCCCCCCCCTCCCGCCTCCTTTTTCTATAAAATGCAATGATCCATGAACATTGTTTGTATGAAAAGAGCTACTGGCGTGAACAGTTTTGCAAACCTGCCAACAGTTGCAAAATTGACCATGTCCAATCGCTGATATTTCATTTCCGTAAATGACAAAACCAGTAAGCTGCTACACACAGGACATCCATGAGGAGTTCAAAGACAAACACAGCTGTTTTACAAAAGAAATCATTGTTTCAGGGCCAATTAAGAAAGAAAACTCACAAAGGAGATTGTTTTTAGTATTTTAGTTTGCAGATACTTTTGTTGTTGTTATTAGTACTATTAAATACATTGAAATAACTATTACATTTGATATTTTTCATAGGAATAACTTATGCATAAACCTTAGATTTATATGGAAGCCATAATAAGTTATTATAATAATAATTTAAAGCCAGTTGTGACTTTTTTCCCCTTACAACTCTGTTTTTAATGTGCAATTATTATTTTTTAAACTGAATTCTGAACTTATATATTGGAATACAGTTTATTTGGACCCCCAAAAAATGTAAAATAATAAATAAATAAATCTTAAATGCGACTTTATCTCCCAATTTAGACTTTGTCTCTCAGAATCTCAAAGAAAAATAAATGAGTAAAAGTTTGTAGTTTATATCATACATTTTTTACTTTTTTCTCTGAATACCGAGTTTACAGCTTGCAAATTGTTTTATTTCCATCATAAAAGAAAAAAGTAAAAATTTTTGAGTGAGATGCTAACGGCCTAATCAGATTCAATTATCTATGCTAAGCTAAGCTAAAAATGCTACCACCAGACCCAGAGATCAGCTGAATGGATTAAAAAATGGTAAAACTCAACAGTTTAACTCTAGGGGAGTTGGAAAATTGGCCTTTTTTTATTTTATTTTTTTAAAATGGAGTGTTCCTGTAAGACAAGACCACCTGAGCATAACATCTGAGATCTTGGCATAAAGGACCTCCTGCTGTCCTAAGGCCTTTTCCTAAGGCATCCTCAGTTGTGTTACACTGTATAGAGGTCCTGTGGTGCATTAAAGGAAAATCCTGATCCTGGATCCAGCCTGAAGCAAGACTGAACTGAGCCCATGGTGTGCTGTTGTGGAGGTGGCAAGGCTCATAACCCACTTGCAATGTATTGTGGGTAATGAATCATATTTCCTAAGGCACAAAGTCCCAAAGATAGGTGTGACGAGTGGGGCGGGGCCGAGAGACGTGGGAACAGGAGCGAGGCCGGTGGAGTAATTGGAAAAGTCGAACGGAGGAGATGGAGGAATATAAAACCAGAGCGACGACAGTGACGGATGAGAGAGGACCAGGCCCGGACTTTATTTTGTACTGTAACAACGTACAAACTTCATAATTATCAGGAAGAAGGAGGCGGGAACCGGCAGACAATCAAATCAAACTTTAATTACAAAATAAAGACAAAACACCGCGTCAGCCCCTCACGGACGACTGACGTGCACAAATAAAAACCAAATACAAAATAAAGTCCAGGCCTGGTCCTCTCTCGTCCGTCACTGTCGTCGCTCCGGTTTTATATCCCTCCATCTCCTCCGTGGGACTCGAGACCGGTGGGTCGAGCAGGTGTCGCTCATTTCCAATCACTCCACCGGCCTCGCTCCTGTTCCCACGTCTCTTGGCCCCGCCCCACTCGTCACAATAGGTAGGTGGGTAAAATATATATCACAACCAAAGAAACACAAAAACGTATAATCTGTAAATGTCTACAAATTTTTTGCCAACTAATGTGGCAACCATAAACCAAAAGGGAAGTTTCTAAGAATAAATGAAGAATCAGTTATGCAACAAATTATGTGACATATGAAATACTGTGTATTTAAAGTTCACCTGAATTTGGCTGAATTCATTTTAATAGCTTCCTGTTTAATTTCAATTAGTTATTATAGTACAAGTTAAAATAAATGAAAATGAGAAATGTTGAAAAATAATAAAAAAATACCTAAAATAAGTTATTCATTTATTTTTTATATATATATTTTATTTCAGCTAACATTCATTTAATTGTAAAGTGACAAAAGTATTTTATTGTTTTAGTCAACTATAATTACCCTGAAACTCTTTTAATTAAGCTTTGCCCATAGCACCAATGTTATTATTTTTAATTAATTATAAGTTCAATGTCTTTGCAAACATTTCTGTTCACTTTTTCTGCTGTGTTGTGGAAAGTTTCGATGTCACTTTATAGAGTTAAATATTAATTAGCTTGCGCTGACATTGCTAGGTAATCTTCCTAGACTATTTAGTCACCATATGAATATTCATGAGTTACTGTTAATAAAACGATATTCTGTGCAAATGTGCGTGAGGTTTATAATGAATCATTTATCTAAATAAACATAAATAAACTAAATAAAAATAATACACTCATATTTCTGAAAGGAGAAAAAATACAAAACTCAAATGTTTGCTTTCATGTCAGATGTACGGATTCAGCTCCCGCACATCAATGTTCCTCTCTTGATCAGGGGTATGTTCCCAAAAACAACTATAGTTAAGTTCTGTCATTACCAACAGAGTTCAATGGAACTGAACACCACTAGCTGACAATGCTTTTGGGAAACATTCTTCTGACTCACAGCCAGTTAGAAACATCCACATCATGAATTTAGTAAGGCCTGTGGATAGAAACTTAGAACAGATTTGGATCGTGTGACAATTGGTTCTTATATTTCGTAGTGCAGGGCAAAAAGGCTCCTTCTCGCGTTTAACAATAGGTGCTAAAACTATAGTCAATTATAGCCCATTTCAGAGAGCTATTTTATTGTAAGCTAAGAAATGTGAATACATACTTTACTACAGCCAACAGGGATGTTGTCCAAAGTGGAGAAGTTCAAGCCCTGGTTCGTGATTTTGTATTGTGGTTTAATTCCTTTTGTGTAGGTGTCACGATCATTAGATGGAGTGCCCATGAACTTCAGTAGAGGGCACTCCACTCAGGACCATTCCACCCATCAACCATCAGATGTCACTTGGACAGTAGCACCTTTCATACTGTTGCACCACACCCGAACTACATTCCCCATGAGTCACTGCATCACAATCACCTTGCCACACCTGCACCTCATTCATCAGCCAATTTCCTTGCCACACCTGCACCTCATTTACACACACATAAAAGCAGCACAATCACTCTCACTCACTGCAAAGTCTTGTTTAGCCTGTCTAACATTTCCAAGCGTTTCTCCCTGTGTTTGATCTTTGGACTGATTACTACGACTCTGATTCTCTGCTGCCTGCCCCGATCTCTGTTTGTTTCTGGTTTTAGACTCTGGTTATCCCTGACACACCTGACGCCATTCCTGATTTCTGCCTGTTTGACCATTCTTTAATAAAGCACTGCATTTGGATCCGAATGTCTCTGTCTCATCATTACAGAAGACTTCGCCAAACCAGGATCCAGCAGCTTTATTGAACACCAGACCAGGTATGGAGCCAGCTAAAATTTCATTCAACCCTGTAAGTGTGCTTTGCTCCATTTTTCAAGATGGCCAACCAATTGAGCTCTTTGTGGAGGAATTCATTAAGTATAGTCACCTTTTGCCTGGGGATGAGGATCTGGTAAAGGACTGTTTCTATGGAGCCAAAAGAGTCTCAATAAAGATATATGCACACACAGGATTCATACATGCACACACATGATTCATAAATACAAACACAGGATACACAAATGCGCACAAAATTTACAATTGCACACGCAAAATTTAAAAAGCACAAGATTCACAAATGCATACAAAATTCAAAAATGCACACAAAATTCAGAAATACACGCACAATTCAGAAATTGCAAACAATATTTACAAATGCACTCAGGATTCACAAATGCACAGGACAAGATTCAGAAATGCATTTCTGATGCACACACACATATATCTTGATTTACAAACTGCTGTGTGTATCCTGTGTGTGTATTTATGAATTATGTGTGTGCATGTATGAATCCTATGTGTGCATATCTGAATGTAGTGTGTGCATTTATCTTTATTGAGACTCTTTTGGCTCCATATGTTTCTGGAGTGGTCTTGATGCTAAGATAAGCTTAAGTTTACCAGAAGAAGACCCTAGCTGGACCCTGGGACAGTTTATTGACTTTGTGTTGCAGTTTTGTGGCTCTTTACAGTTGAGGAGGTCACTTCTCCAAGGTATCCAGCTCCTATCCATTCGGTGGTCCCTGTACCTGAGCTTCTGCGCAAGATGGCCGCCAGCCCAGCACCACTGCGCAAGATGGCCGCCAGCCCAGCACCGCTGCGCAAGATGGCCGCCAGCCCAGCGCCGCTGCGCAAGATGGCCACCACGGTTGATCTTCCAGAGTCAAGTCAGGTCACCGTTGACCATCCAGATTCAGGTCAAGTCTCCGCTGACCGTCCAGAGTCAGGTCAAGTCACTATTAACACCCATGAGTCAAGTAAAACCACAGTTGATCTTCATGAGCCAAGTCAAGTCAACAACGATCTTCATGAACCAAATCAAACCACAGTTGATCTTCAGGAACCAAGTCAAGTCACAGTTGATCCTCATGAGCAATTCAATTCAATTCAATTCAAGTTTATTTGTATAGCGCTTTTTACAATACAAATCGTTACAAAGCAACTTTACAGAAAATTATGTTTCTACAATATTTAGTAGTAGCTAGTAGTTTGTGCATGTTTGACAGGATTTTAGAAAAATAAAAATAATAATACAAGACGTAGTCAGCTAGATGATGAACTATCAATATTATTAATTAATAGTAATTATATGATGCAGTCACACATGTAGCAATATTTGTTAGTTCTGTTTGTTGATTCAAGGTTAGCGTCATCTGGGGTCCTCTGAGGGTCAGCATCATCTCTTCTCAGGTGTTCTGGATCCAGACTGGAGCTTGTGTAAATCCTAGTTACCACGGGATGTTAATCCCGTGGCAAAACATATAAACAAAATAGAGACATCATTAGCATAGCTGCTGAAACTGAAGTAAAATTAGTTTAACCCAAGCTAAATAATAAAAATGCAGATGCAACTACACTCACAATTTAAGAGATACATTATTCGAATGCTTGGCGAAAGAGATGCGTTTTTAATCTAGATTTAAACAGAGAGAGTGTGTCTGAACCCCGAACATTATCAGGAAGGCTATTCCAGAGTTTGGGAGCCAAATGTGAGAAAGCTCTACCTCCTTTAGTGGACTTTGCTATCCTAGGAACTACCAAAAGTCCAGCGTTTTGTGACCTTAGGGTGCGTGATGGGTTGTAGCGTGGTAGAAGGCTAGTTAGGTACGCAGGAGCTAAACCATTTAGGGCCTTATAGGTAAGTAATGATAATTTGTAACTGATACGGAACTTAATAGGTAGCCAGTGCAAAGACTGTAAAATTGGGGTAATATGATCATATTTTCTTGACCTGGTAAGGACTCTAGCTGCTGCATTTTGGACTACCTTGTTTATTGACGAAGCAGGACAACCACCTAGAAGTGCATTACAATAGTCCAGTCTAGAGGTCATGAATGCATGAACTAGCTTTTCTGCATCAGAAACAGATAACATGTTTCGTAGCTTGGCAATGTTTCTAAGATGGAAGAATGCAGTTTTTGTAACATTGGAAATATGATTTTCAAAAGACAAATTGCTGTCCAATATAACACCCAGATTTCTGACTGTAGAGGAAGTAACAGTACATCCGTCTAGTTGCAGATTGTAATCTACAAGATTCTGTGTGGTGTTTTTTGGTCCAATAATTAATATCTCTGTCTTATCCGAATTTAATTGGAGAAAATTATTTGTCATCCAATCTTTTACATTTTTAACACACTCTGTTAGCTTAGATAATTGGGAAGTTTCATCTGGTCTCGTTGAGATATATAGCTGAGTATCATCAGCATAACAGTGGAAGCTAATTCCGTATTTTCTAATAATATTACCAAGGGGCAACATGTATATTGAAAATAGAAGGGGACCTAGGACGGATCCTTGTGGCACTCTATATTTTACTGATGATAAATGAGATGACACCCCATTTAAGTAAACAAAATGGTAGCGATCGGACAGGTAGGATCTAAACCATCTTAGAGCCTGCCCTTGAATACCTGTATAGTTTTGTAATCGATCTAGGAGTATGTCATGATCTATGGTGTCGAACGCAGCACTAAGATCAAGTAAGACTAGAAATGAGATGCAGCCTTGATCTGACGCAAGAAGCAGGTCATTTGTAATTTTAACAAGTGAGCACAGTCAAGTCACCAGTGATCTTCGTGAGCCAGGTCAAATCACCAGTGATCTTCGTGAGCCAGGTCAAATCACCAGTGATCTTCGTGAGCCAGGTCAAATCACCGTTGATCTCCGTGAGCCAGGTCAAGTCACCGTTGTTCTCCGTGAACCAAGTCAAGTCACCGTTGATCTCCGTGAACCAAGTCAAGTCACCGTTGATCTCCGTGAACCAAGTCAAGTCACCGTTGATCTCCGTGAACCAAGTCAAGTCACCTTTGATCTCCATGAACCAAGTCAAGTCACCGTTGATCTCCATGAACCAAGTCAAGTCACCGTTGATCTCCATGAACCAAGTCAAGTCACCGTTGATCTCCATGAACCAAGTCAAGTCACCGTTGATCTCCATGAACCAAGTCAAGTCACCACGGCTCTTCCAGAGCCTCGCCACGTCTCAGCCGAACTTCCAGAACTCTCATCCTATTCTGTCATGGCCATGAAGGCCATCCATCAAGTCACTGTCTGTCCTGTCACGGCCACGGAGGCCATCCATGAACTCACCGCCCCCCATCACAGCCACGGAGGCCAGCTACCATCTCATCACGGGCACGGAGGCCGTTATTAACCTGTTTATGTTCTCTGTTTCAGACTTGCTCTCCTGTGCCATCAACTCCGCTGTGGTGGTTCTCTGCTCTGCCCTGGTGGGCTTCTGTCTCATCTGCTCGGCTGTGGTGGTCCTCTGCTTCGCCCTGGTGGGCTTCTGTCCCGTCTGCTCGGCTGTGGTGGTCCTCTGCTCCGCCCCACCGCCCTCCAAGATTGTTTTGAGCGTCTAGAAGCCGCTCCTTTTGGGGGGGGGGGGGGGTGCTATGTCACGATCATTAGATGGAGTGCCCATGAACTTCAGTAGAGGGCACTCCACTCAGGACCATTCCACCCATCAACCACCAGATGCCACTTAGACACTAGCACCTTTCATACTGTTGCACCACACCCGAACTACATTCCCCATGAGTCACTGCGTCACAATCACCTTGCCACACCTGCACCTCATTCATCAGCCAATTTCCTTGCCACACTTGCACCTCATTTACACACACATAAAAGCAGCACAATCACTCTCACTCACTGCAAAGTCTTGTTTAGCCTGTCTAACATTTCCGAGCGTTTCTCCCTGTGTTTGTCATTCCCGTGTTTGATCTTTGGATTGATTACCCCGACTCTGATTCTCTGCTGCCTGCCCCTATCTCTGCTTGTTTCTGGTTTCGACTCTGGTTATCCCTGACACACCTGATGCCATTCCTGATTTCTGCCTGTTTGACCATTCTTTAATAAAGCGCTGCATTTGGATCCGAACGTCTCTGGCTCATCATTACAGTAGGATCCTAATTCTGTTGCATTATCATTTAATTTCATTAACCTGCCAATTAGTTTTTTTTTGTTGTTGTTGCATTTGTAAGTTGCTATGGGAGTTAATTCCATTTAAAAAAAAAAAATTAAATGAGACGAGCACACCAATGATAACTACCCACAATTTGCAAAACATATCATTACCTCATATTGCCTTAATTACAGTGTCTGAAGTCAGTCAAGTAGAAGCTTAAAAACCTTACGAGGACTGCCAAATGACTGTTGTTGTAAGTGAAGAACACTTTGATCTTGTTTAAAAAACCTCTTATTACAGAATTTGCAAAAAAAAATCCAAATTATTTAGACACACAAAACACATTCTTTCCATTCAGCAGCAGTGTCTATAAAGGAGAAATAAAACCCAAGGTAGTTTTGTGATATGTGCAAAACTAGAGCAAGTAAAGTTTATCCCTTTTGTTACAGATTGCAAAACCATGTCCCTGTCTTCACAACCAAACCAATACATGACAAGCCAACAGGCCTTAAAATGTAAATGCCTGAGTAGGGAAAAGGGCACTCATGTTCTGTTGCTAACAGTGCCATAGCTTTCTTTATATGCATGTTCTCATTCATGTGAAGAGACACTCACATTTCTCATCATTGAGTTCATTGAGCCATAGTTTTGTAATCAGAAGAGAAGAATGTGCTCTGAGACCGTAATCATTATCATGTTGCCCTTTGAAAGGCATTAATTCATTTCCAACAGTCAATAATTGAAAAAAACCCACACTTCACTGCCCTCATATAATTCACTTTCAGAATATATAATTGATCAAACTTTAAATAAAATAGATAATCATCTGGGGGGTAAAGTCTGTCAATCCAACAAGGTTGTTAACTCTCCATACTAAACTTTATAAGTACCACCATATTGTATGGTTCAACATGCTAACCTCTATATAACACATCATGGGCTTGGATAAAATTGTGAAGCCACGTACTGGGTCTCAAACCCATTGGTCTCAGATGGTACATTAATGAATACTGGAAAGCACATTTGCAAAGCTACATTTGCAAGCTTCCACCAAACTTCCATCAAACAACTTAAACTACTTCCGAGAGTCTGAGACAACCAAAAATGTTTAAAAGGTACTTGGTTGGTATTATAAGCACTTTCAAGAATAAAATAGTTGCTGAATTCAAGGGACGTTTGTGAGGTTTGTGGAATCAAAGCTTTGAAAGTTTTTAGGCAATTTGTAGCATAAAGAGGTGGCTTGAAGAAATAAAGAGTAGCAGGGTCCTGGAAACCCTAGCAACAGCCCTGCACCGACTTATTTTTATATTTACAGCCTCTAAATGGCACTAAAACAAACTTCACTTCACCAGTCATTCAGGCAGTTTCACCTCTAGATAGTTTTTGGCAAGTATGAAATGCACGGTCGTGATCTTAATGCTTCACATTCGGTCAGTTTATTTCTCAGAACACATTTTGTGGCCACTATAAGCCCCTGATGCACTCATTTGTAGAGTTTGCACTGGCAGCTGACTTCACAGTGAACCATTACCCAGTGGTCCTTGCGGTAAAGTGCAGACTCAGGGAGGCTTGAAAAGACTGAGGGTGCCATTCGGGACAGGGCCCATGTGGACAAGACTTTAAAAAGGAAAAGACTGGCCTTTCGAGAGCATTCCTTTCGGACCCAAAATCAGACACTCTCAAAACCCTGAACACTTAACTGTACCCCGTCTGGCATAACGAGGTTTCGAGATCTAACAGGAAAAACCTTTGAGTCTCCCACGAATAGTGTAGGTGTAACTAAGTCACGAATGGAGAGCGATATCTCTGAATCAGCACATGACCTAAATGCTGCCTCACCCTGTATGAATGAGCTCTGGGAAACACACACACACACACACACACACACACACACACACTTTTGGAAATACGCACTTTGAAGCCCAATTTGTTATATCAGCCATTATTCCCTGTTAGTGTAATGCATAGCTCCATGAAGTATTAAAATCTCTCCCTGTGCATATTCTAGACAATTAGGGACATCTCAGCCTTTAATCTCTGCCTGACAAAAGGAAACAGAGCAGCCTGCTATCCCTCTCTGTATTATTTTGTTCACTGGCCTTTCAAATAAGGCAGCAATTAATAATTCTTACAACAGGAAAGACATGAAATTTACATGAGGTAATAGCAACATTGTCTCAAGGTAAAAAGGGAGTTCCAGAATCAGTTGCTTCCAGGTTAGTAAAGAAGGAGCTGTTTGACCAATATGAAACAATCAGTTATTTTGTTTTATGCATGATGTTTAAGGAAGCTAAATCTGAAATGTTTTACCTTGTAGCATTTCACATCATGATGGGGATAGTGCTGTGTTTCCCAACCACATTCCTGGAGGCCCCCCAACACTGCACATTTTGTATCTCTCCTTTGTCTAACACACCAGTTTCAGGTCTTGGAGTCTCTACTAATGAGCTGATGAACTGAATCATGTGTGTTTGATTAAGGAGACATGGAAAACATGAAGGAACCCTTGTAGTTGGTTGAACTGGAGTGCTCCAAGTTCTTGATCATTTGGAATCTACTATGAAACTGATAGGTATGCTTGAGCTGTTGGGGGAAAAAATACACAAAGTAAGAAAAAGCAATACAATAAACTATGAGTGTATAAGGTTGTCTAAAGGTAGCAACAAGTGCCATCCATTATTTGCATAAATTAAGTATGATCTGCCATTACATCATAATCATTGCATTGTGGTATATGGAGCTGCCTGACGTGAATATGAGTTGACTCTGTCCCTCTGTCAAAATCAAGTGGTCATGGGTCTGTTCATAGAAACTGGAAGTGCTTAGAGAAGTTGCAAGTGTGTGTTTAAAAGCGTGGAATGCACCCCATTGCACAATCGAGTCAGGATGAACAAAACTCTTGATTATTTTTTCCCAGATTTGATGCTACTCACTTTGATAAATCTGGTAACTAGGGTTTCCTCAGAATTGCTGCTTGTAGGAACCTGATGCCTTGTAAACACTATCAACTGTGTATGTAGATTAGACCCCGAAGCCGCCGCCAGGCACCGCCATTTGCGCCATTTAGAATTTCAGCCGCCGCCAGCCAATAATTTCCTAAGCCAAATTGAGCCGCCATCTGATAAAGTTTGGCTGAGCCGGCTAGAATTATTTGCATCATATAATAATTCTATCACATAGAGACATACACACACACGAAATATATAAACAATACACGAGATCTATTTTCCCACTGGTTTCATAACAGCACCGTCTTGTGCTCGTTGCTACGATACACAGACTCACAGTGAATTGACGACCAATTAAAATTGCTCGTTTTCCGTGCAGAAGAAGCGATGCATTTTTTTTTCTCGCACTGAGGTGAAATGGCGGAAAGAAACAAGCAAGGTAATTTTGATCTCACTTCTCACTTACTTTCCTAATTCCTACGTACTTTTTTTTTTTTACTTAGGCCTAGCCAGACTTTTGTTAAATCTTCAGGGCACGGTTGCACAAACACCTGAATCAAAGATTGAACCAAATATTCTGGAACGGAGAGATTTATAGCACTGAACGTGATTTTACTGCAGTAACAAACCACCGTTTCCACATTGCTAATTCACGACGCATGCTTCAGTGTACATTAAAGTGAAATGTGCAAAACTTTGTCCAAAATAATACTGATAACAGTGTGTGTTTATATTAAGGCGAGACACGGCAGGCAAAAACATCGTTTTTTTTCCTGGTCACTTTTGAGATTTTTGGATATTTGTCTTCAATAACATATCTTCTTTCAGACTTGTGGTGAAAAAAAGTCTGAAATACACATTTAGGTCTTTATTTTACTACACTTCGCCTGTTTGCGTCTGTAGATTTATCATAAATTCAACAGTTTGCGTTCTTAATCAACATACTTCTCCGCGATCTCTGCCGTCACCCTCTCAATCATGCACCGTTTAGCTCTCTCTCTTCTGTACAGTCCTGTTGGATCCAAATATGATCATTTCCTTTTTATCAGCAACCAATCGTGAAAGTAAAAAGACTGAATGCGCGATCTCATTGTCTGATGATAAATCTTTGAAGCCCGTTTTCTCAAAATGACCAGAGGGATTTGTAAATATATTATTCCTAGCCTGATATATAACATTTTATTCCAAAAAACATGGCGAAAATCATTTTTTTAAGGCTATTGACACAGTATATTCTGATTTACAGGATAACAAAAATAGATATCCATAAATCCCTCTGTAATGTTTTACCATCAATTGTAGGCTATTTGAAAATGTTTAGTAGCATACAGACTACAAAAGAAATATTTGCATGCGTTGTGAAAGTAAAATCTGGTGTTTTCTTTATTACAGTGTATTGCATTTTGTAGAAATATAGTGTAAGCCATGCATTGCTTGGAAAGATTGAGATCTAGTTAATCAGTATAACATAGACATCTGTAGACACGAAGTGGCAGCTTCAGCCATTTGCAGCTATGAAAAATTTGGCGGCTGCAGCAGCCATTTAGGTTTTGGCTGAGCCGGCTAGCCAGCCAATAACTTCATCAGCCAGCCATTATTCTCAAAACAAATGGCTTCGGGCTGTAATGTAGATGACACAGTGGTGTATGCATCTGGTGATACATGTATCTCTGTGGCTAACAAACTTAATGCTAATTTAGAAAGAATATAATGTTGGCTGGCCTCATCTTGTTTAACTTTAAAGGTCCCGTTTATCGTGCTTTTTTGAAGCTGTGATTGTGTTTACAGTGTGCAATATAACATGTGTTCATGTTTCGCGTGTGAAAAAACACAGTATTTTTCACAGAATTCACCTATCTGTATACTGCTGTTTTCACTGTCATAAAAACGGGCCGATGACTTGCTTGTTCTATAAAGTCCCTCCTTCAGAAATATGTAACGAGTTCTGATTGTGCCAGCGGTTCCTGTGTTGTGATTCGACAGCAGCTGAGCGCGCGCGGCCCTCCTGGAAACACGATTGGGCTAGTTTTGAGAAGCAAGTGGGCAGGAGCATGTGCTGGAGATGTACTTATAATCACAGGAGCATTTTTACTGACGAGATGCGCATGAACATCGCATTCGATTTGACGAGGCCAAACAAAGGTGATTGGACTCCGAGATGAAAATAACAGCATTTCGACGAAATGGCGACAAACACAAACACAGCTCTTCCTCCTTCTCCGTCGGAGCGCAACAAGGCCACGCCCCCTGTTTGTGTATTCATGTGGGCGGAGGTTAGTCAAAAAACTGTTTTAGTGACGTCATTACTGCAGGAACTAGAGGGATGTAGTCCAAACGAGTCATTTTTTGGAGGCGAATTCTGTTAAATAAAATATCTCGCTTGGCATTGAACTTTGAGCTTTAGAATTTTACAGATATTATTTATACTCTAACAACAACATTACACACTAACTAAAGTTTAAAACATGGGATCATGAAGAACGGGACCTTTAAATACTAAAAAAACAACCTCTAACACAACTTTTGAACATAAAAATTATTGGGGAACTTATTGAACAAGTACCTGAAGTGAAGTATCTTGGAATAAATATAGATTATCAGTT
This sequence comes from Carassius carassius, assembly GCF_963082965.1. Classification (NCBI taxonomy): domain Eukaryota; kingdom Metazoa; phylum Chordata; class Actinopteri; order Cypriniformes; family Cyprinidae; genus Carassius; species Carassius carassius. Next base: position 18,168,332 of record NC_081802.1, read on the forward strand.
GAATTTTAAAAGTCATATCAAGAAAATTTGTAAAACAATTAGGGCTAATTTGAGCGGTTTTATGATAATGAAAAACTGTTTGACTCTAGACTGTGCTTTATTATTATTTTTTTTATTCTATGATTCTTTCACATATATCTTATGGCTTAACCACATGGTCCCAAGCTCATCAGTAATCAGTCAAAACTATAGAGTGTCTTTATAACCGAGCCTTGAAAGTTCTGGACAAGAAGAGAATAAGGTACCACTGCCACTGCCAAATTCAAAGTAAATATAAGATTTTAAATGTTGTTAATTTTATTTCTCTGCATCTGGTTAAACTGGTCTTCAAATGCTTAAGTGATGCTGCTCCACTACCACTTTGGAAAATAATTACAAGACAGCAAAGTACTAGATCCACCAGATTTGCTTCTAAAGTCAATTGTAACATCCCTTTTCGTAGAACATCATTTGCCAGGTTGCTGTCTCAGTGAAAGGGACAAAATTAAGGGAATGCTCTGTCAGATCATCTAAAATGCATCCCGACTTTAGCCACCTTCAAAAAAAAAAAATTCCAATTGTGGTAAATTCAGGAACAATGTTGTTCTCATATTTACTCTTTTGACTTTGCCCTTTCTGTATACTTGTAGTCCTTCTTTATTTTCCATTATATTACATTTTTATCCTTTTTCTTCCCCGTTCTTTTATTAATGTTGATATTAATGTTAAACTGTATTTTTTTTAATAAAAAAAAAGCCCTACTAGGGACAAGTGCTGTAAATTAGCTTTAGCTAAAAACATTGATACATGAACCAGATGATTGTCAAAGTGTATCTATGTTATTTGTATCTGTCCCTATTTAAATAAACTTAACTTAACTTAACTTTGTTTTCAAGCAAATTGAAAACAAAATACACACTTTGAGGCTTAGAGAAGATGCAAAACCAGCTAAACAGATTAGAGTTTGGCATTTTAAGAATGCTTTTACCTTTTTGAATATACAGAATGAATCCTAAAGGGTCTATGTGAGATTGAACCTAGGTCAGAGCGAGGAAGGAGAATCTGAACCTGATTCTTTTTTTCTTGCCTTTGCTAAACCCCCTATTCCTGAATCTATTAGCATCTCAGAGTACGTGTTCCTGATTCATCCAGGTTTAGATGTCTCCCAGCTGCTATTACTGTGCTAAATTGGATATGAAAGGCAAAAACTGATTTGATATCAGTTCTATTTTTCTTTGAGGTCTGGACCATGTTTCCAAGGGGAGTGACAGTCGTTAAATTTCCTGATACAGGAGGAATTTCCTCTGAAGGTTTTCCTCTCCTCAGATGAGTGTGTAAATATGGTAACAGACTGAGGCCAAGAGATGCTGCAAAGAGTATGCAGCTATCTTACATTGCAACATAGAGGAACTCTGATTACAGTCCAACCCATGTTTGAAGCAGTTTATTAATTTATGATAGATATTGAGATCTAGCTACTGCAATTCCCAAATGGTGCAGTAACTGAGACAATATAAAACTTTTCACTAAATATTGAAACAATCACCCTTCACACTGCAGGAACTTAAGGGCAATAATTGAAAACATCTGAAATGTATCAGAGTGTAATTGGTAAATAGATTAATAATTTAAGGCAGACAGATTTGATTTGTTTTTTGAGTGCTGTGGTAATTTAGTGCTTGAGTGTGCATTTGCAAACTTATATAATTCACTGGTCCTCTTGTGGTTCAAAACAAATACGACTTCCTTCTGTGGAATACAAAAGGAGATATTAGGCAGTATGTCCAAGCTCCAAAATGCTTAAGCAGATTATATGACTTTGTAGGGTTAATTTGTGTCTTCTGAAGAGATCCAATATTGTTTTGTGAGGTACAAACCAAAATGTAAATAGATCTTCACGGAAAGTGTGCCTTGTGTCCATTCAAATGATGCAAACTCAGTGTATGTGGAATCTTTAACAGTAGAAGAAAAAAAAAATCAATGCACAAACCGCATTGATTACTGCATTTCTCATGACATATGGCACTATAATCAGTGTAGTCTGTATTATGTACTTCAAGAAACAAAAAATATCTCCCAGACTCTGTAGATGTGTCAGCTTGAGGCTTTTATTATGCTGTTAAAAAAAAGTAAAAAAAAAATACAAATAAATAAATTAAAAAGCAAGAAAAGATAAGACAGTGTGGTTATCATGTTCTTTTCTGGTATGGTCTTTTCCCAAAATCGGAAGAATATTGAGGTTATTAATTAATCAGACAAGAACTTCTGCAGATTAAATAAATAACTTTTTTTATTTTTTATGGTAACTCTAATTAAACAATCATGCATGTGGTATAGTAAATATGTAAAAGTACAGAAGCTGATTTCTGCTTCAGAATAATAATAGTTGACTGTGAAACAAAATATGAAAAAAAATTACAATGTAAGTTACAATATTTAGTTACAATAAGAAATTAGCCACAATCATAAGAAATTAGTGAAATCTAAAGTCATTAAGAGACTTTACTGCCGCAGATGTTAGAAATAAATTTTCACACCGACATAATATCTTAATTATGAAAAACAAACTTGCAATTGCAAGGTAAAAAGAACAACTCTAAAAAGGAAGAGACGGTTGTTATTGAAGAAATGAAGTCAGTGCCATAAAGGGACAGTTTAAGGCACACATTAAATTCATTAAGTATAAAATATAACTGTGACGAGAGGGGAGGGGCGGGGCCGAGAGCCGTGGGAACGGAGTGAAGCCGGTGGAATTAATGAGAATGTGCGACACCTGCACCACTCACCGGTCTCAAGTCTCATGGAGGAGCTCCGAAAGAATAAAAGCCAATGTAACAGTTCGTAGTTCAGGAAGGAGGATGCAGGAACCGGCGAACATTTAAATAAAACTTTAATAATAAAATAAAAACAAAAGAGATCGACAGCCCCTCGTGGATGACTGTCGCACACAAACAGAACCAAAACACAAAATAAAGTTCAGGCCTTGTCTTCTCTCGTCCAGAACTGTCGACACTCCTCTTTTTATCCTTCCGGAGCTCCTCCGTGGGACTCGAAATGGTGAGTGGCTTAGCTGTCGCTCTGTTCCCACAGCTCTCGGCTCTGCCCCTCTCAACACAGTAACCTAACTACACCTATTATACAGAGATTTTTACATTTGACATTACCTAACATTACCGGAGAAAGCAATATTATGCATTACAGATATTCTACCTTAATAATAGATTTGTTTCATACACACATCTTTTCACTTCACAAGACGTTAATTGATCGACTGGAGAATCAGCTGTTTGGACTCTCATTCTGACGACACCCATTCACTGCAGAGGATCCACTGGTGAGCTATTCTGATGAAGAAACAAACTCATCTACATCTTGAAGGGTAAATTTAAGAAGATTTTAATTTTGGGATTAACTTGTTCCTTTACTAATCATGCTGTAGACATACATTTGAATCTCTACCAAATTACACATGCCAAAAATAAAAAGCAGCAGCAGCAATTATCTTTGACCTTGTATGTTCATTTGTCTGTCTATCACCAAAAAAACTATTTATATGAAAATGGGTGTTCAAAACTGAGACAGAGAGAATAGTAAGGGACTGCATCACAGCTCAATGTGTGACAGGTTTATAGGAGGCTTGAGCCCTTTGCAGCCGCCTATAAAATCTCCCTTCACACCACCGAGAGTGGGAAGCTAAATAAAAGATGAGGGTGCAAGCATGTGACACGTCAATCTGCCATTACATATAAATCTTAATGCAATGTAAAAAAGAATTGTGCCAGACATGACTAGAATCGACGAAAACTTAGAATCAATGAAGGGCAGAGAAAACTGCTATGTAAAGAATGTGCTGCATGGTTTATTAAAAGACATGGTGTGCAAAGAAATGAAATGATTCTTCTTTTACAAGCATTCCTAAATTGACATTTCCTTTCATGCTAAGAACATTCAAAGGTCCCCTTTTCGACAGCCCTTGTTTTACTGAACTGGAATTTTACAAATTCTTTCTTTTGGAAATGTAATAGCCTACCAAAATGGTAAGCTCCTGTGAATTCAAATCAAGCCGGTGCAAACGGAAAGGGATTTCGTGATGGTCGACTTGAGCTCAGAGAATGAGTCATGAGTCTTGTGTAGGAGGGGAAGGACCAGTGGGTCTTCAAGTCAGACTTCTATCAAATAAAAACCATTCAGCTCCAGACTGATGCATGAGAGGTTAGATTTACACTGAAGTCGTGATGCCCCATCCAGAGCAACTCCTGAAGAAGTGCACGACAAGACAAGCTATATGCCTAAAAGAAAGGATAAGAGACAAAGATGTTTCAAAAGTACTTCCCCGTGTCATTTAAAAGGGCTTTCTGCAAAGAACATGAGATTGAGTTGTTGTTAAGGAGGTCATTTACATACTAACCATTTCATCTAGGAAAATGTAATTAACTATAAAAAAAAAAAAAAAAACTTCCACTTGTAGGGAAAAAGTACCAAAGTTGTGACTAGAGCGGTATCCTTTCAAAAGGCACTAATATTTACCCTTAAGTTACTATACTTTTAAAGTATCCATATGTACATTTAAAGGTGCTCTAAGTGATGTCACACATTTTGTAGGCCAAAACATTTTTTGTTACATCCAGCAAACATCTCCTCACTGTCCTCTAGCTGCTTGTCCCCTGAACACACTGTAAAAAAACGGGGTCTCTCAAGACACCACAGGCTCCACAAACAACAAGAAAAACAAACTGGGCTCACCCGCACCACAAAACATAACAAACTGTTCCAGCCAATAACCGACAAGAAAGATTTGGGGGTGGGGTTTGGGGGGTTAGTGCACGGATGAGGAGGAGGGAGGGTCTAGCTAGCCTCCGTTTTGTTTGACAACAATTTGAACGTCAACAAGTTACGACTCCCGGCATCGCTTAGAGCACCTTTAAAGGCAGTAATATGTCCCTTGTATCCACACTTTAGGTACAAATATGTAACTTTAAGGTACTTTACTGTAGGTATAAATGTGTAGCTTAACTGTACTAATATGTAGACTTTAGGTATTCATATGTAACATTGAGTAACTAATATATACTGTACCATTTAGGTACATATGCCTTTAAAGTATTCATATGTATATTTTAAGGCACTAATATGTGCACTTTATGTAAACTTTAAGGTACTTTAGTTATATGTACACTGTAGGTACTAACGAGTACTAATATGCACACTTTAGGTGCAAATATTTAACTTTATTGTACTAATATGTACCATTTAGTTACTAAAATGCAACGTTTAGGTACTACTACTGTATGTACCTTTAAGCTATCAATATGTACAATTTAGTTATTAATATGTACACTGATAGGTAATAATGAGTACTTACTGGATCCTTGCTTATATAAATAAATGCTGTAGCATTTACACAAATGCATTACTATATTATTCAATCATTGCAGTGTATTTGTCACATTGCAATTATCGAGAAAGTGCTGATTCGACCTGTCTGTAAATACAAGGATTTGTGCATTTGAAACAGCATTACCCAGTTCTGCCCACATTTATAGGTAACTTTAGCAACAGTTAACCATCAGCACTTTCACACTTACAAGCACTTACTGACTACACATACAGCAACATTCTGGCCTAAGTAACTGATGAACAATGGCAAAAACAAACTTGGAAGCATCCCAGCTGATGATCTATTATTCATTTCCTGTCTCTTCCAGTTTACCATTCTATGTTACCACTAATATTACCCCTGTAGTTTTGGCCAAATGTCCTCAGATACTTCCATTCGATTGATGTATTATTTAGAAAAGCAAAGTTGTGGCTCTAAAATCTGATCAGATGAGCCACATTCAAAGCTGTTATGTGATATGCACAGAGCTGTGACCACAAACTAGTTGAATTTTATATTAATGTGTCAACTGGCAGCCTACAGCAAAAAATTAATTAGCAGTTTTTTGCTAAAGCTAGCTACAATATCACAATTGGTCATACACTTGAGGAGATGCAATATAGAGTTCAAAATATCTGTTCTGCAGAAGAAAATTGTAATGCAGGTTATAAATGACTTGAGGGTGAAAATGATGACAGAATGCCTGAGACCAGCCAACGAGCATATATAATAAACAAAATACGACAAAATATGTGTTGCTTGGCCACCATCCTGGGTTTATTTTTCCATTCAGCTTGTCACAAAAACAAGGTGTCTTAGAAGCTAAGATGCCCATGTTTTTGAACAGCCTTTGCGTCAATGCTTCCTTAATTATCTCCGTAGCTTTTGGAACCAATCTGTTGAAAAAACATATGTTGATCTGACAATATCAGCATATGCTTTAATAAAACTTGTGAGAGGTTTTCTTTTAATTACTGCTAAACTTTACTTCAGAAAAGAAAATTATGCAGAGCAACTTCTTAGAGATATGAACATTTGTACCATATGAGGCTAGGTATTAAGGAGCAAATCAATAGATAGTTTTGTTTTCCAAAAAAAAAAAAAAAACTACTTTTCAGCTCCTTCATAGCTCTAATTCTTTGTTGTAAGTCAGTAATAGCCTTGAAACAGCTCGTTTTCTTCACAAAGATCTGTACATCAAAAGACAGCAAAGAGAGCCACTAGAAAAAAAGGAATATAGAGTAAACATCCTAGCCATGAGCAAACAGACAAAATGGAAGCCACGATAACACCAAAACACGAGCGTTAAAAGGAAATTAAAATGGGATTTACTACTGCAAGTTGCTACAAGTTGCAGTTTCCACTTTTATTGTCACTTCTCACACTTATATGTTTCATTCTACATTTGTTCATTTTTCTCAATTACTCCTTGTTTGCTCAGCAAAGCTTGAATTTGAAATGAACTGAATAAATTGAGTAAGCGGTAATAAGAATGCTGTGGGATGTGTTTATATGAGGAACAGCTTGAAAAAAGAAATGACAGAATGGTTTTTATTTCCTTTCAGTTCAAATATATTGTCTCCTCTTTGCAATTTCCCCCCTTTTTCTCCTAGAAAAACAGAAATTCAGATGAAATCCACGTGGATACACATGAAACTTCAATACTTAAGAAGTCACATGGAAATCCTATTTTTTTAAGGATGGACATGATCTGTTCTGCTCAGTGAGTGAATTATACATTCAGAAGGAGTTCTGAATACTCAAACCTACAACCATGACATGAATTAGAGGGTAAGCACACAATTTGTCCATTACAAACTACAATTCACAAAGCAAATGAAGTGAAACCTTTTTTAAAAGGTAAGATGAACACTGTTCCATTTGACAGCTGTAGTCAAAAACTTCTTAAATTGCCATGTTGACTTGGATGGAAGTCTTCAGAGAGACACCTGGAACCTGTCGTGCAGTATAACCCTGGCAAAAAAATGGTAATTTATTTTTCTCTCAGAAAAGTAACAGCATGTAATCACGAAAGTCAATTTTCAGCCAATACCAAAACCAGCACCTTTAAACATCACTGGATGGACTAAAGTCAAGCACTTTAAGAAAAAAAAATGAAGAGGATAGATGTGGTCACCACTAAAAGGAAGAAATAGCAACCATTGTGCAAATCGGCCTGATACCTGTTGTCACCACAAAATGTTGGCAACATTTTGTGGACAATAATGGTCCATTGTCCAGATTTTTATAAAATTTAGTCGGCAACAATGGTCCATTGTCCACATTTTGCCAAAATCTTATTTACAAAAATGTTGCATTGTTCAAACTTTGGTGAAATTTAATGGACAACAGTAGCCTGACTACGTCAGACTTTGTACTTCCGCTCAATTTCAGTTCACTTCTGTACTCAGTCTGAGATAGCGGACTATCTCCCAGTTTTCCTCCGGCCTCAAAACAGCCGGCCAATCAACGAACAGAGGGCGGGCTGAGAGCCGTGACGTAGACGCTAAGAACCGAATTTAGGACTGTAGTTAAGGTTAGGGAAATCAAAAACGACAGTGGACATGGAGACACGGGATGCTATTCGCTCTGTTGTGGAGAATATTCCCAGCATTTGCTAACTGAAGCCTGAACAAGAAGAGTGTTTGTTTCACATTTTGAATGTAGGTGAAGTTGTGGCTCTACTCCCGAGTCCCGACAGGTTTTGGGAAAAGTTCAATTTATCAACTGTTACTGATCGTCAGCAAGAAACTGGGGAGGCCAAAGTCCGGCAAGGCGATAATTGTGATTGTTCACTCCGGCATTTCGCTCGATCGTTTTGTTTTCACAGCATACCTGTGTTTACAGTGGAATGTTGAGGCGGCTGAGCCGGCGAATAACACACATCATAACCAAACGTTATGTGATTGGCTTACGGGTAACCAATGATTTTAAACATCAGACAAGCACCCCCCCACGAGAAAGAAAATTATATCAATTATGCTTTTCCAGACTCTGTATACGAAGCAAAGATAAGTAGCAGAGTTTGGTATTACCAGGCTAGGGCAACAGTGGTCCATTGTCCAATTGTTGTTGTTGTTGTTTTTTTTTGCAAAATTGTGTGCACAAAAAATGGTCCATCGTCCAAATTTTGACAAGCTTTTGTGTACAATAATGGTCCATTGTCTAAATTCTGATTAAATTGTGTGTGCAACAACTGTCCATTGTCCTCATTTTGATGACATTTTGTAGCAAACACTGGTCCATTGTCCACATTTTGACGAAAATTTGTGGATAAAAATAATAATTTTGTAGGCAAAAGAAATGGAATTTTACAGGCAAAAATGGCCCATTGTCCAAATTTTGGTGACATTTTGTGAGCATTGTCCAAATATGTCAAAAGTGTGCACAGCTCACATAGAAGTTACTTTCAAATTCACTTTCTGTTGGTCAGCATGGCAAATTAATTTGAACCAGAAATTCGCTGAACAACATAATGTGATGTAACATAAATTTGACTGTACCTATAGTCTAAAGGACAACCAAAAAAGCGATTATTATACTAATACTGATAGCCAATACTTGAAATCCATAGGCAGAGAAGTGAAGACGAATGTAATAAGGACATGATGCAGGCTGGACTGAACCTGAAAACTCCATAAGTGCAGCAAAGCTTGTAACTGTTACAGTTGTTCGACGCTCAATGTTTCAGAATATTGTGGATTAAAGATGCCATCATATACTTACCCTCATGTTGTTCCAAATCTGTATGAGTTTATTTCTTCTGTTGAACACAAAATAAGATATTCTGAAGAATGTTGGTGACCAAACAGTTAATAGTAGCCATTGATTGCATAGGTGTTTTAGTTTTTTTTCCATGCAGGTTTGGAACTTCTTGAGTGTGAAGCATCCATTTAAGCAATGCACTCAAACAGGAGAGCTGGAAACACATTTAAAATGTATGAATTTAATTCCGCTAGATATCACAGTATCTTTTAATAAATGTTTCACTAACTTTTGAAAACTAAAATGTGTACTTAAGTCTTCATTTTGAACAATATAGCCATTATTCTTTTAATTTTAAAACCACACAAATTTTTCAAAAAAGATCTGCTTAAAAAGGGCTATATTTCTTTAAAATATATTATGTGGGTTTGATATTATGTTATATAACGTGAATACATTCATGCATTTTTAAGCACGCTTTACATGTCCAAATACTTTATGAGGCCACTGTATGTCTTCAGGCTTGCTTGTATCTGATCTGCTGTTCCAGCTTGCTGAAACATCAATTGACTTATGAGTCTGACTAACCTCCAGATTGATCTATTTGAAATTCATACACACTCTAAAAATACTTCTCCCTGCGTCATTCTGAACTCTCTGTGGTCTGGCATCAGAAGAAAGAGGCAGATGTAAGGTTTCTTCTCTGAAGGCTCATAGAAGAGTTGCCCTGCCTATTTAAAATGGATCTGTTTTTTCGGCATCCCTGTAACATTCTTTCTCTCGCCGTCTCGTAGCCCCATCAGTCTCTGTTGTACATCGTTGTGAGTTTCGTGTGATTAGCATCAGTCTGATGTTATAAAACAGATGACTGTAACACTCACAGTGGATTTTAGCACATGAAAGCTCTGCAACTGAGCAAATGTGGGTTTGGACAATGTAGTCTCATGGAAATTTACAATGTCTCGTCCAATGAGTGTTTTCGTACAATCTACTTATGCCATATGGTTAGGTTTAGGGTGTGGACCTTACTTTTTTCCCGGGAACGAGATCCTGCGTCCTCTAGTGGACACTATGGGGAATGCTGCCAGCATCCTATTGATGTATGTGCAGGTGCCTGAAAGTATAAAAGGATACCAGCAACTTATTTGTCTGAAGGAGATTGCAAGGTAAATAAGCAGGCCGAAGGTATTGCTGGCACTATGGGGAACAAAATGCCAACTATGCCATGCTGAGGTGCATGCCTGTACAGGTACACCTGGTGAGAGACCAATGAGGTGACAGACATACACCTAACCTTTGCTCAGAAAGGGTCCAAGACACTGATGCCCCAGACTGCTCACATAACTTGGCAGAAATGGAGAACCCAATTAAGAAAAAGGTGAAAATCCAAACCAAAGTTAAGAACACAGCTAACCTCAGACAGCTATGCATATCTGAGCAATACTGGCCTGAGGTGCGTTTCCCAAAACCATATTTGCTAACTAAGATAGTAACTTTGTTGGTTGCAATGCAATTTCCCAATGCCAACCAACTAAGTTGCTAACAGGTTAGGGGTGAGCTGGACCGCAGACAGAAGGCAAAAGGGCCAACAAGTGCTAAGTATCTCTCGGGGAACTCCTTCAAGACTGTTGGAAGACCATTTCAGGTGACTACCTCTTGAACCTCATCAAGAGAATGCCATGAGTGTGCAAAGCAGTAATCAAAGCAAAAGGTGGCTACTTTGAAGAACCTAGAATATGACATATTTTCAGTTGTTTCACACTTTTTTGTTATGTATATAATTCCATATATAATTCCACATGTGTTAGTTCATAGTTTTGATGCCTTCAGTGTGAATCTACAATTTTCATAGTCATGAAAATAAAGAAAACTCTTTGAATGATAAGGTGTGTCCAAACTTTTGGTCTGTACTGTATGTATGTATATATATATATATATATATATATATATATATATATATATATATATACATAAATATTAGTTTTCAAAAGGTTTGCTGCTAAACTGCTTTTAGATCTTTGTTTCAGTTGTTTCTGTGATGTACTGAAATAAAATTACAAGCACTTCATACGTTTCAAAGGCTTTTATCGACAATTACATGACATTTAAGCAAAGAGTATTTGCAGTGTTGGCCCTTCTTTTTCAGGACCTCTGCAATTCGACTGGGCATGCTCTCAATCAACTTCTGGGCCAAATCCTGACTGATAGCAACCCATTCTTTAATAATCACTTCTTGGAGTTTGTCAGAATTAGTGGGTTTTTGTTTGTCCACCTGCCTCTTGGGGATTGACCACAAGTTCTCAATGGGATTAAGATCTGGGGAGTTTCCAGGCCATGGACCCAAAATTTCAACATTCTGGTCCCCTAGCCACTTAGTTATCACTTTTGCCTTATTGCACGGTGCTCCATCGTGCTGGAAAATGCATTGTTCTTCACCAAACTGTTGTTGGATTGTTGGAAGAAGTTGCTGTTGGAGGATGTTTTGGTACCATTCTTTATTCATGGCTGTGTTTTTGGGCAGAATTGTGAGTGAGCCCACTCCCTTGGATGAGAAGCAACCCCACACATGAATGGTGTCAGGATGCTTTACTGTTGGCATGACACAGGACTGATGGTAGCGCTCACCTTTTCTTCTCCGGACAAGCCTTTTTCCAGATGCCCCAAACAATCGGAAAGGGGCTTCATCTGAGAATATGACTTTGCCCCAGTCCTCAGCAGTCCATTCACTATACTTTCTGCAGAAGATCAATCTGTCCCTGATATTTTTTTTTGGAGAGAAGTGGCTTCTTTGCTGCCCTTCTTGACACCAGGCCATCTTCCAAAAGTCTTCGCCTCACTGTGCATGCAGATGCGCTCACACCTGCCTGCTGCCATTCCTGAGCAAGCTCTGCACTGGTGGCACTCCAATCCCGCAGCTGATTCCTCTTTAGGAGACTGGCGCTTGCTGGACTTTCTTGGACGCCCTGAAGCCTTCTTTACAAGAATTGAACCTCTTTCCTTGAAGTTCTTGATGATCCTATAAATTGTTGATTTAGGTGCAATCTTAGTAGCCACAATATCCTTGCCTGTGAAGCCATTTTGATGCAACGCAATGATGGCTGCATGCGTTTCTTTGCAGGTCACCATGGTTAACAATGGAAGAACAATGATTTCAAGCATCACCCTCCTTTTAACATGTCGAGTCTGCCATTCTAACCCAATCAGCCTGACATAATGATCTCCAGCCTTGTGCTCGTCAACATTCTCACCTGAGTTAACAAGACGACTACTGAAATGATCTCAGCAGGTCCTTTAATGACAGCAATGAAATGCAGTGGAAAGGTTTTTTTGGGATTAAGTTAATTTTCATGGCAAAGAAGGACTATGCAATTCATCTGATCACTCTTCATAACATTCTGGAGTATATGCAATTTGCTATTATAAAAACTTAAGCAGCAACTTTTCCAATTTCCAATATTTATGTAATTCTCAAAACATAAATTTTAGATACCATTTAGTTACCATTTTTACCATTTGGGGGGAAGTCGTGGCCTAATGGTTAGAGAGTCGGACTCCCAATCGAAAGGTTGTGAGTTCGAGTCCCGGGCCAGCAGGAATTGTGGGTGGGGGGAGTGCATGTACAGTTCTCTCTCCACCTTCTATACCATGACTGAGGTGCCCTTGAGCAAGGCATCAAACCCCAAACTGCTCCCCGGGCGCCGCAGCATAAATGGCTGCCCACTGCTCCGGGTGTGTGCTCACAGTGTGTGTGTGTGTGTGTGTTCACTGCTCTGTGTGTGTGCATTTCGGATGGGTTAAATGCAGAGCACAAATTCTGAGTATGGGTCACCATACTTGGCTGAATGTCACTTTCACTTTCACTTTCACTTTTAGGTTAAAATAAGGGTTGTAAACTTCAATGCATAGAATCATTGAAGTGAACAGTGAAGCAGCTGTCTAAAGGTGCAGTCATATTATAAAAATATTGGCAAATTTTGAGGGCAGAAATGTCACATAAACAAAATATACACCATAAAAAAATTATAATAAAACATAGACCAGATAAAATATACATAACATAAACTATTTATTGTTTTATTATAGATATTTGTAGCATCTGCTTAGAATCATTTACGATCATTTGGGCTTTATGTCTTCGAAATTCCTTTTAGCCTTTTGACATTTGCATATAAATAGGCATGGCCTCACATTCTACATTTATGTGGGTGCTAAATTGCCAAGCGTTTTCCCCCCACTATCAAGGTGATGTTAAACAGCAACTCTCTGCTCCTCTCCATCGGACTTCAAACACATTTCAAAGATATGTTAATGACCCTCAGAGCCAGACACCAATGCCTAGCTGACCAGTGGACCACCTCCACGCTTACAAATACACATAACACACACACATAAAGACATTTTCTTTATTTAGACTAAAATTAATCAGTTACAAATGTATCTGGTATATGCATGTGTTGTCTGTATGTTTCCCTATTACATTAGTCTAGTTACCACGTGTGTTTTTTTTTTCTATTAGTTAAGCTCTAAATGCTAATATTCAGGTGCATGAATTTATCTCTGCTTTAATATTTTCTAGATGTTTTGTTCTTTGTTATCAAAATGATCTGCTCTTTATTCCTCAAACCATGACGTACTCTATGCGATCATGAAATGCATCATACTATTTGGACCATTTTTTGGGTAAAACTACACTAAGTATGGAGGTGTCACTGGGACGAAGAAACACTTTCCCGCTGAAACTATACACCTTGTTACTGGTCAATCTATCCAAAAATGGGTGTTACAGGGAAACCAGATAAAACCTCTCTCACACCCAAAAAGAGAGCTTCCCTTAACTTGCGGTTCCCTGGAGACACCCATGACCTTGGAAAACGTACTCGGTTACTAAACGTAACCTCGCTTCTCTCTAGAAGAGCGAACGAGTACTGCGTCTTAGCTAAGACGCTACGGGAAAAGTCTCTTTTCACGAAATACTGAAGCAAAAAATTATCCTTAATTTTGTATTTTTGTAAAGCGCATTTGCAGCAGTACACAGCCATAGGCGAGACGGCTGGTTCGCTCATTGGCTTGTTCTGCGGAAACTGCACAGCCTATCGAGCGCAGGCTGATGCAACATCAGACCTGATTGCCACTTCCCACCGAAACGGGTGTGGCCCAACCTATAAAAGGAGCTCGAAAAGGCTGACTCACCTGATTTATTTCATCGCCGAAGCGAACCAGAGTGAATCGTACGCACGGCAGAGAACCGGCCACGGGGCGACATCTGTTAACTGCATCAAATCTGGGAACCATGGTTGGTTCTTCCAAAGAGGTGCTACAAGCAGTATTGAACATCTCGTTTCTCTCACCCGTTCTATCACCTGCGGAAGGAGGGAGACGGGAGGGAACGCATAAAGGGGGCAGCACGGCCATCTCCGTGGCAGCGCGCTTTCGTTCTTGGAAAAGAACGCGGGGCAGTGAGCGTTTTCGTGGAAAAAAAGAGGTCCACCCCCGCCATGCCAAATCTCCATTCGGACCATTCGCCCGTAGGAACATTGCCTCTGGACAGCCTGTCTGGACCCAGATTCTGCAGTCCAGGCACATGCACTGCTCTCAGCGAGCGCAAGTTGCGCTGAGCCCAAACCAGGAGGCATTCCGTCAGCCTGCACAGGTTTCGGGACCTGAGACCGCCCTGGCGATTTATGTAGGACACCACGGACATGTTGTCCGAACGGACTATGACGTGGTGATCCTTGATATGGGGACAAAAGCGTGTCAGCGCGTTCTCCACTGCCAGCATTTCCAGGCAGTTGATATGATGGAGCTTTTCCCGTTCTGACCATAGGCCAAAGGACGGTCTGCCTTCGAGCAGCGCTCCCCATCCCGAAGTGGAGGCGTCCGTCGACACCATTTTCACACTCGGGGAAGTCCCCAGGCTTACACCTGATCGGTACCAGCCGTTCGCTGTCCAAGGTGCTAGAGCCGCAACACAGCTCTGATCGACCTTGAAAGAACTCGCTGCGCGCTGAATGCCCATCGCGCGCTGTGGTGACAGCCGCGCCATCATGGAACACTCTGAGTCTGAGAGGAGCGAGCGCTGCATCCATGCACCTCGTAAACGTACGAGGAGCTACGGACAAGCCGAATGGCAGGACTGTAAACTGGTATGCCTGGCCCTCGAAGGCGAATCTCAAATATCGCCTGTGGTTTGACGCTATCTATATTTGAAAATACGCGTCCTTCAGATCTATTGACATGAACCAGTCCCCTCTGCG
Source organism: Carassius carassius (assembly GCF_963082965.1). Classification (NCBI taxonomy): domain Eukaryota; kingdom Metazoa; phylum Chordata; class Actinopteri; order Cypriniformes; family Cyprinidae; genus Carassius; species Carassius carassius. Next base: position 18,183,647 of record NC_081802.1, read on the forward strand.
AATCTGCGTGAGGAGCTTCCTGGTAGTGAGCATTTTGAAACTGTGTTTCATCAATGCCTTGTTCAGCTGTCTTAGATCCAGTATGGGCCTGAGATCCCCGTCTCTCTTGGGCACCAGAAAGTATCTGCTGTACAGCCCCCCCTCGCTTTGAGCTTGAGACACAGGCTCTACAGCCCCTTTGCTCAACAGTTTTGATATTTTGGCCCGAAGTATGTGTGCTACTTCTGTTTTGACCGTAGTTTCGACGTGCGCTGAAAAGCGCGGTGGGCGTCGAGAAAACTGTAGCGAGTAGCCTCTCTTTATAATGCCTACCACCCAATCCGAAACCCCTGGAAGCGCTGACCATGCATCTGCATGAATGGCTAAGGGCTGGATGCGAAACGCGCTCTGTTGACTGGGCAACGGCGGCGCTCGAGTGTGCTGCGCATCTGAGGCGGGGGGGCGCTGATCACAGCGGGCAGATCGCTCTTCCTCGACCCCGTTCCGGCGCTTAACCGACTGGGGGGAGGCTGAGCGGGTCCCGTGGGACTCGATATATCTGCGAGTAACCGTGGGCTGCATGTGTGCACATTTACCACTTTCAACTCGCTGTCTGCCTGTGCAGAATGTACGTGCACGGGCCTCGTTTTTACAGAAGCCCCGCGCCGTATGTGACATAGTGTATTTGGGCACTGGGAGGTGGGCACGTTTACTATGCGGCGCGCTCGACCGATCTGTGTCGATCTTATGTGCACTAGCCCTGTGTACAGGGCTGTGCTTACATGTGGAGATGGGCACTGGGTAGTGGGCATCGTCACTGCATTTATAGCACCATCGGCCGTGGCCGGACGAGCGTGCACGGGTTTCGTTTTTACAGAAACCACATGACGCATGTGACATAGTAATTGTGGGCACTGAGGGGTGGGCACGTTTACTATGCAGTGTGCGCGACCGACTTGAGTCGACATTATGGGCGCAGGCCCTGTGTGCAGGGCTGTGCTTACATGTGGAGGTGGGCACTGAGGAGTGGGCATCGTCACAACATTTATAGCACCATCGGCCGTGGCCGGAACACCAGAAAAAACACTCTTTTTGTGAAACATCTGGGTAGCCGTGATAACGGCTTTTGTGTGCAGGCAAGCGGGCACTCGTGCAGGCTTGCGCATTGCAGAAGACACTGAGGCAGTCACAACTCTTGGAACTGCAACAGTGGCGCGCCTGGGTGAGAGCTCGGCCGCAGCGGAACTCGAACACCGGCGCTTTCCCAGCAGTGCTAGGATGCTTTCGGGGCTTCTGGCTTCACCGCAATCCTCTGCCGCGGCTCCCGCGGCACGGGGCGACGGCTTGAAGAGCGAGAACGGGGTCCCGAGCTGCGTTGCTGACGCTGTCACGATGACGCAGCAGGAGGCGGTGGGCGTGACTGAGAGCTCTGTGGGGCCGGTCTAGAGCGGCTAGCTGCAGAACTGGAGCGCTTCGGCAAGAAGTGCTTGAACGCCTGCGAAGCTTTCTGGTCCTCGGCGAATCTCTCCACAAACTCGTTGACGGAAGATCCGAAGAGGCCGGCAGGAATTAGCGGCGCGTCAAGGAACGCAGCGTGCTCAGACTCCTTGATGTCAGAAAGCGTCAGCCACAAATGCCTCTCAGCCACTGTAGCGGATGCCATAACCAGTCCCATGGCCTGTGCAGCGGACTTAGTAGCACAGAGGGAGAGATCCGAAGCACTCCTCAGATCCGCGAGACAGATCGCTTCAGGTCCCATCTCATCCAGCTTGCGGAGAAGATCGCCCTGGAAAATCTGTAGCGTAGCCATGGTGTGTAACGCAGACGCAGCCTGCCCAGCAGCAGAGAATATCCGTGCGAGCAGCGATGACGTCATGCGGCAGGCTTTGGATGGCAACGCCGCCTTAGTCCGCCGTCCAGCAGAGGGCGGGCAAAGGTGCGCTGCTATAGCCTGTTCCACCGGCGGAAGTGACAGGTAGCCTCTGTTCTTAGCACCGTCCAGTGTGGAGAATGCTGGCGAAACAGATGATCGGATTCTCGCCGAGAATGGAGTGTCCCAAGCTTTCGCCACTTCTTCGTGAAGCTCAGGAAGAAAAGGGGCGTGCTTTGAGCTTGAGGAAGAGCGCTCATCCGGAAGATAGCTACCATCCAGCCGGGAACGTGAAGGTGCAGACCACTCGAGGCCGAGGCTCGCCGCGGCCAGCGAGAGTACACGCATCAGCTCCTTATCGATATCCCCCCGTCTGCTGGGCCTCTGAGCAGCGGGCGCGAGATCCACGGAGCTCGCCCAACCCTCACTGCCCGAAGCAAGCAGAGAGCACGTGTCTTCTTCCTCCGACTTCCTCAGATGACGCGTCGGCAAGCAGCGGACGCTGAGCATCGGGAAGCGATGCAGGGGAGGCCGGCGAAGCGGAGGGAACCGGCGAGCTCGGCCGAGCTGGAGGCGGTTCTGGTAGGCGCTGCGGCGCAGTGGATGATGCAGGCTTCGAGAAGGATGCCAGGTGAGTCCTCAGAGTCACCATAGGCATTAACTCGCAATGAGGGCATCCGCCGTCAGCGAGCGCGAGCGCTGCATGGTCCTCACCCAGACAGGAGACGCAGATGACGTGACGATCTCCTTCGCTGAGCGGGGCTCTGCACGAGCCGCACGAGGGCATCTTTAAAAAGACGCAGCTCTTTTGTGAATGTGCGTCGCAGGGCGAACACACACACAGGATATAACAGAATAAGGATGTAAAGGATATGGGCGCCGGATAGCGCAGCAGGAACGGCAGTGGAAGGCGGCGATGCCAGCGGCTTCAGGATGGCTCGTCCTGCTGATATGCTCTTCCAGACGGCGCTTGCTTCCTCGTGATCCAGCGATGCGTGAGCTTCGCTGAAGAGATGAAAAATCAGGTGAGTCAGCCTTTTCAAGCTCCTTTTATAGGTTGGGCCACACCCGTTTCGGCGGGAAGTGGCAAGAAGGGCGTGAAGCGCCCTTATTGGTCTGATGTTGCATCAGCCTGCCCTCGACAGGCTGTGCAGTTGCCGCAGAACAAGCCAATGAGCGAACGAGCCATCTCACCTATGGCTGTGTACTGCTGCAAATGCGCTTTACAAAAATACAAAATTAAGGATAATTTTTTGCTTCAGTATTTCGTGAAAAGAGACTTTTCCCGTAGCATCTTAGCTAAGACGCAGTACGAGAGAGCTCTCGTAAGAGATCTCAGGTAGTCCGATGATCTGGCAGTTTTCATGCAACTTTGTTGATTCACTTAAAAGCAGTCAACCCATGGATGAAATGACGAAGCTTTTACGCCTAACAGGATTCAACAGGAATCTACACATTATACACTTTACTCAGCACCTACAGAACCAATGCACGTAACTGCTTGTTAACTATTTAGATGCGCTTCTAGGCTTTGACCCCCTTTTAATTAAGGTGATGTGATTCGTTGATGGTTCTTAAAAGGTTGTGATTAGCTGATGAGTAAATACTACTATTATGCTCTACTCTCTTGCCTGCAAGCACTCTCTCTCTTTACAGTGTATGCTCTCTCTCTCTAAAGTGTGCACTCTCTCTCTCTCTCTCTCTCTCTCTCTTTCTATCCATGCTTTCCTTGCGTTGGCATCTACAGGTGCTGGTCATATAATTAGAATATCATCAAAAAGTTGATTTGTTTAATTAATTCCATTTAAAAAGTGAAACTTGTATATTATATTCATTCATTACACACAGATTGATATATTTCAAATGTTTATTTCTTTTAATATTGATGATTATAACTGATAACTAAGGAAAACCCCAAATTCAGTATCTCAGAAAATTAGAATATAACTTAAGACCAATACAAAGAAGGGATTTTTAGAAATCTTGGCCAACTAAAAAGTATAAAAATGAAAAGTTTGAGCACGTACAGCACTCAATACTTAGTTGGGGCTCCTTTTGCCTGAATTACTACAGCAATGCAGCGTGGCATGGAGTTGATCAGTCTGTGGCACTGCTCAGGTGTTATGAGAGCCCAGGTTGCTCTGATAGTGGCCTTCAGCTCTTCTGCAGTCTTGGGTCTGGCATATCACATCTTCCTCTTCCCAATACCCCATAGATTTTCTATGGGGTTAAGGTCAGGTGAGTTTGCTGGCAAATTAAGAACAGGGAGACCATGGTCCTTAAACCAGGTACTGGTAGCTTTGGTACTGTGTGCTGGGGCCAAGTCCTGTTGGAAAATTAAATCTGCATCTCCATAAAGTTGGTCAGCAGCAGGAAGCATGAAGTGCTCTAAAACTTCCTGTTATACGGCTGTGTTGACCTTGGACCTCAGAAAACACAGTGGACCAACACCAGCAGATGACATGGAACCACAAACCATCACTGACTGTGGAAACTTTACACTGGACCTCAAGCAACGTGGAATGCGTGCCTCTCCTCTCTTCCTCCAGACTCTGGGACCCTGATTTCCAAAGGAAATGCTAAAGTTGCTTTCATCAGAGCACATAACTTTGACCTACTCAGCAGCAGTCCAGTCCTTTTTGAAGCGAGACACTTCTGACACTGTTGTTCAAGAGTGGCTTGACACAAGGAATCTGACAGCTGAAACCCATGTCTTGCATACATCTGTGCGTAGTGGTTCTTGAAGCACTGACTCCAGCTGCAGTCCACTCTTTGTGAATCTCCCCCACATTTTTGAATGGGTTTTGTTTCACAATCATCTCCAGGGTGCGGTTATCCCTATTGCTTGTACACTTTTTTTCTACCACATCTTTTCCTTCCCTTCGCCTCTCTATTAATGTGCTTTGACACAGAGCTCTGTGAACAGCCAGCCTCTTTTCCAATGACCTTTTATTTCTTGCCCTCCTTGTGTAAGGTGTCAATTGTCGTCTTTTGGACAACTGTCAATTCAGCAGTCTTGCCCATGATTGTGTAGCCTACAGAACTAGACTGAGAGACCATTTAAAGTCTTTGCAGGTGTTTTTAGTTAATTAACTGATTAGAGTGTGGCACCAGGTGTCTTCAATATTTAACTTTTTCACAATATTCTAATTTTCTGAGATACTGAATTTGGGATTTTCCTTAGTTGTCAGTTATAAACATCAAAATTAAAATAAATAAACATTTGAAATACACCAGTCTGTGTGTAATGAATGAATATAATATACAAGTTTCACTTTTTTAATGGAAATAGTGAAATAAATAAACTTTGTATGTTTGTGTTTAGTCAGATGTTGCATGTTCCCCTGTAGTGTTGCTTGATGAAACTCCCATACTCTCATTTAATAATTTTTTGCCACTTTTTTGTGTAACTGGACGGTTATAGCAGAATATCTTAATGTCCATGGCCAGGAGAAGGAAGGCAAACACATGTTGCAGCCTGGTCTCAAACCTGAAAATCAAGCTCTAACAACATTAGGAGGAGCTGAAGTCCCTTAAAGGGTTAGTTCGCCCAATTTGCTAAATTATGTCATGAATAATTTAAATCTAAAATATCTTAAAATATGTTCCGAAGATGAACGGAGGTCTTACGGGTTTGGAACGACATGAGGGTGAGTTATTAATGACATAATTTTCATTTTTGAGTGATTACCTCTTTAATGTTGTCTTTTACATAATAAAGAATTACTGATTTAACATTTAAAAATGTTTATTTATTTATTTATTTTTACTCATAAAACCTGCATGAATATTTTAACTTAACGTTTGCATTTTAATAGCACAGTCCAACAGGACTACGACAGCTATTTTAATCAACATCTGTGGAAAGTATTTATATCATTAAGATACGAAAGTATCTCCTCTTGGCAAAATTCTTTCTAAACATCTTTCTAATTTGTTTCCAATGCAATGGCTGTATAATGCTGTGTGTTTGACTGCCTTCAGTCTAATTACAAAAAGGAT